>NC_025997.2:112251132-112331732 GCF_000442705.2 Elaeis guineensis | reverse complement strand
GATTGGCTGGCCACCTATCATGCCTCTGTGGATTGCCATGGAAAGAGAGTGAATTTTCACATACCGGGAGAATTAACTTTTAGTTTTGATGGAAGTACAGGAACCACCCCTCCACGTATTATTTCACCTGAACAAGCTAGACAGATGATAAGAAAGGGATGTAGAGGTTACCTAGTATTAATAAAGAATAAAGAACATGATGAATTGAAGTTACAGGATATTCCTATCGTAAATGAATTTTTGAATGTATTCATTGATGATTTAGTCGGACTACCCCCAGATAGAGAACTTGAATTTACTATTGAGTTGGCACCTAATACCAATCCGATTTCTAAAGCTCCTTACAGAATGGCCCTTATAGAATTAAAGGAGTTAAAAGATCAATTACAGGATTTATTGGATAAAGATTTTATAAGGCCTAGTGTATCTCCTTGGGGAGCTCCAGTCTTATTTGTAAAGAAGAAAGATGGTAGTATGAGACTTTGTATCGACTATAGAGAGTTGAATAAAAATACTATCAGAAATAAGTATCCTCTACCTCGAATTGATGATTTGTTTGATCAGCTACAAGGTGCACAAGTCTTTTCTAAAATTGATCTTCGTTCAGGGTATCATCAGTTAAAAATTAAAACAGAGGATATACCAAAGACGGCATTTAGAACTCGTTATGGATATTATGAATTTTTAGTGATGCCTTTTGGGTTAACCAATGCTCCAGCAGCCTTTATGGATTTAATGAACAGAATATTCAGATCTTATCTTGATAAATTTGTTATCGTATTTATTGATGATATCTTGATATATTCAAGAAGTAAATTGGAGCATGAAGAATATTTACGGTGTGTACTACAAATATTGAGGAAAGAAAAACTTTATGCCAAATTTAAGAAGTGTGAGTTTTGGTTGGACAAAATAGCCTTTTTAGGACACATCGTATCTAAAGATGGAATTTCTGTGGATCCAGCAAAAGTGAAAGCTGTGATGCAGTGGAACAGACCTACAAATATTTCTGAGATTCGAAGTTTTCTGAGAATGGCAGGATATTACAGACGATTTGTAGAAGGATTTTCTCGCATAGCTGCACCTTTGACTCGTCTTACTCAAAAAGGAGTTAAATTCGAGTGGTCTGAAGATTGTGAACAGAGTTTCCAAGAATTAAAACAACGATTAGTGTTAGCCCCTATCCTTACTATACCAACAGGAGATGAAGGTTTCACAATATATAGTGATGCATCTAAAAAGAGACTCGGCTGTGTATTGATACAACATGGTAAGGTAGTAGCCTATGCCTCAAGACAATTGAAACCATATGAACAAAATTATCCGACACATGATTTGGAATTAGCTGCAGTGATTTTTGCCCTAAAAATTTAGAGACATCACTTATACGATGAGTAGTGTGAAGTGTTTACAGATCATAAGAGCTTGAAGTACATTTTTACACAGAAAGAATTAAACATGAGACAGAGAAGGTGGTTAGAACTATTAAAGGATTATGATTTAACAATCCATTATCATCCGGGAAAAGCTAATGTTGTTGCTGATGCCCTTAGTAGAAAATCTGTGGGAAATTTGACGGTTTTAATCACACACCAAAGTTAATTGTTAAAGGATATAAGAAAATTAGAATTAGACATCCGAAAATATGACTCAACAGTATGGTTAGCCAACATGAGGGTTCAGCCAACACTCATTGAAAGAATTTCAGTTGCCCAGAATAATGATCCACAACTAATGAAAATAAGAAATTCAGTGGAAGCTGGTGTTCAATCTGAATTCAAGATACATGAAGACGGTTCGTTAAGGTTCGACAACAGGATTTGCATACCCAATGATTCAGCACTTATGCATGAAATACTTCAGGAGGCACATCAGACCGATTATACAGTTCATCCGGGAGGTACCAAGATGTATAGAGACTTAAAAGAAATGTACTGGTGGAATAATATGAAAAGAGAGATCGCTCAATTCGTGGCTCAATGTTTGGTGTGTCAACAAGTTAAAGCTGAACATCAGAGACCGACGGGACTACTTCAACCTCTTGATATTCCAGTTTGGAAGTGGAAACATATCACTATGAATTTTGTAACTGGACTACCAAAAACTCCCAGTAAAAATGATGCAGCCTGGGTGATTGTGGACCGATTGACAAAGTCTGCACACTTTCTTCCAATTAGAGTTGGATTTACCTTGGAAAGACTAGCAAAGTTGTATATGAAAGAAATTGTAAGGCTACATGGAATTTCAGTGACCATCGTATCGGATCGAGACACCAGATTTGTATCACAGTTCTGGAAGAGCTTACACAAGGCATTAGGAACAAAACTGAACTTCAGTGCAGCTTTTCATCCACGGACTGATGGTCAGTCAGAGAGAACTATTCAGATCTTAGAAGATATGTTGAGAACCTGTATTTTGGATATGAAAAGTTCATGGGATGAGCATCTACCTTTGATTGAGTTCGCTTACAATAATAGTTATCAGACTAGCATTGGAATGGCACCTTACGAAGCTTTATATGGTAGAAGATGTCGATCACCGATTCACTGGGATGATGTTGGTGAGCGAAGAATATTGGGTCCCGAACTTGTTCAACAAGCAGTTGAGAAGATTCAATTAATTAAAGATCGACTTCGGGCAGCACAAAGCAGATAGAAAAGCTATGCAGATAACAGGAGACGAAAATTAGAATTTCAAGTCGGTGACCATGTGTTTCTCAAAGTATCTCCTTCAAAAGGAATTTCAAGATTTGGCATTCGTGGCAAATTGAATCCTAGATATGTGGGTCCGTTTGAGATTTTGAAAAGAATTGGTGAGGTGGCTTATCGACTTGCCTTACCCCTTTCACTTGCAGGAGTACATAATGTTTTTCATGTTTCTATGTTAAAGAAATATTTACCAGATCCAAGTCACATTGTGGAACTTGAACCAGTACAAGCCAGGAAGGATCTAACATATGAAGAATATCCGATACGGATCGTAGACCGTAAAGAACAGGTGCTGAGACATCGCAACATTCCTTATGTCAAGGTACAGTGGAGTCGACATTCAGAAAGAGAAGCTACTTGGGAGCTAGAGGAAGAAATGAAGCAAAAATATCCCCAGCTCTTCGAGACTACAGGTATGAAAAATTTTGAGGACGAAATTTCTTTTTAGGGGTGAAGAATGTTATAGCCCAAAACCCATTTCAGCCCACAAAAGCCCAAAACGAAAAAAAAAAAAAACAGAGTTAAATCGGGAAGAAGACTCCCGGTAGGAGTCTTCTTCTCCGGTGAGACCCAGGCACTTTAGGAGTCCTAGGATCCCTCGAAATCTTAGGACCCTCTATAAGAAGGACTCCCCTCTCCTTAGAATCGATCGATCGGCCTCTTTCCCCTCTCTTTCTCTCCATTTTTTTCGAAGAAGAGCCGCGGGCACTGTTGGATTTCTCGCCGTGTTTTCTCACCGGTGAGGTCACCGGAGGCCGGGGGTGAGCTTTCTTTTCCTTCTTCTCTTCCTTCCCTTTCTTTTTGTATTTTTGATTTAGGCTGCCGGCGACGAGTGTCGCCGATCTACCGATGGGAAAGAGACTCTGTTTTTGAGTCTCTTTTCCTTGAAATCTCTAGCGCCGGCGATCGGAATTGATCGCCGGCCATGTTTCCTCCGTGACCGGAGGAGTGGCCCTGTCGGCCGCCGGCCTCCGTCGTGGCGGCCGCGGCCCGAACGGCCGATCAAGGCCTGAGGACCAAGAGTCCTCTGTTCCGACGCGGGAAGAAGAAGAAGAAGAAGAAAAAGAAGAAAAAGAAAAAGAAGAAAAAGAAGAAAAAAAAAAGAAAAAAAAAAGAAGAAAAAGAAAAAAAGGGGGCGGAGAGAGAAACTCTCCTTGCTCTCTCTCTCTCTAGATTTTAGGATTTATGGAATTAATTATAAAAAAAAATTAGCAATAAAAATAAAAATAAAATTAGGATGTCCATGGGTTAATTCGAAAAACCGAGATGCTGTCGACGAATTGATCCTAGTGGAGATATTAGATTTTAATAATTTAATTATTTTTAATTCGATGAAATTTTGATTTAAAATATGATATTTGACGTATCAGGTTCTGAGAAGGATTTTCGAGATCCCTAGAATTTCTAGTTTAGACTTTCTTTTGAGGTAAGTAGTGTTTACTTTTACTGAATTTATCTGGTAAATTATGAATTAAATAAATTTATGCATGCTTGTGATTGAAATTATTTATTGAAAAAAATTGTTGGAATTATTTATGATGAAAGTTAATTATAGAAAATTATTTATTGAATGATGTTATTTGCTGAGAAATTATTATGATGATATATGATCGCAAAGAATGTTATAATTGATTTGACTCGAATATCAATTAATTTTATTATTCTTGAAAATAATATATGAATTGGAAGACAATATGAAATTGACAACCTGACTGTGTTGAGGACCCCACCAATGGGGGCATATACGTTGGCAATTGACTGTCCTGAGGATTTATGTCGCCAGTGAGACCAGCGACATGTCGCCAGATAGACCAGCGACAAAACCGTCAGTTAGACCAACGGTTCCAAAGGACTTGGCTGCCAGATGATTCGCAGCTCACCGCGAGCAGATACGCGGTATTATGACCTTGCCACAGGGATAATGTGGTCATAGTCATGGTTGGTAAGAAGAATTTAAGAAGAAAAGTATAATTGAAAATTATGATGAATTGACTTTTATATATGATTGACAGTATGAATATGATTTCATGAAATTACATATTGATTTGTTATGCATAGTATTATTTGCCTGATTATTCAGTTAAAGGTATACACTGCTTACTGGGCTATTTAGCTCATGATAAGTTTTATGTTTTTCTTACAGATCCAGAAAATTAGCATGATGCGGGATTTCGGTTGGGAGAGCGATTAGAGATGGAGTTAACTCATTGATTTAGGATTTTTCTCAGAATTGATTCAAGATCTTTAGTTTTGTTTTTAGTATTGACTTTGTCAGACAGTTACTTTCTTTTGAACGCTAAGTTTTGATTTGTTATTTGAATTAAGGTTTGATTATTAAATATTGAAAAATTTATTTAACTATTTATGAATATATCATGATGAAATGCCTTGCATGCTTATGGAAAAAGTATTCTATAAGTACGCGGCGGTTGCCATGACCCTCGATTCAAATCTCAGGTCGGGGGCGTGACAAAATAGAACTATGTTAATTGTGAAAATTTAAAATTGCATGAATTAAACGATTGTAGAAAAATAAATGTAAAAATTTAAACTATCATAGTGCAGAAATTAAAAAATATATAAATTAAATTGAAGGAAAAGAAACTAATTTATTGTTGGAATAAAATTTTTGATACAAAAATTATTAACTTCTAAATCATTAACAGGACTTGGAGCTTGGAGTTGGAACAGAAACCTTCCTCTGTAGAGTCCTCTGATTCTCCCATCTCTCCTTAGCTGATTCTCCTTCTCGTTTGCTAGAAAAGTAGAAGAAAGTAAGAACAAAGCTAAAGAATTTAAAAAGTAGGTATTCCTGCCTATCCGCAGAATCCTACAAAAGATATAGTGTGGAGAGAGATATGTTTAAGAGTAGATGTATTGATCTTTATTTATAGGTGTAGGAGAGATGAGACTTTTATGATTTTTAGATGTGGGACTAAAAGGAAAGGATAGATGAATGATTAAGATTTTATTTCTAAAAGGTGGATGGATGGATAGATAGTTGGTTAAATAAGAAAGAAAGTGAGAAAAAGATGCCCACATCCCAGCTTACTGTTTTTACTCCTGCGCCACGTGAAGACTGCCAAAACCCATGTGCTCGCTTGCTGTCTGGTCTCGTGCCCGAACAAAGCTCTCGAAGACCCGCTTGGGCCCAGTTGCATTTTAGCTGCATGCCACTTACCCACTATTTGCTCCCCTTTAAACCACAAAAGCTATTTTTTAAAACCCATGTGGACCCAACGTTAAATGCTCCTATGAGCCACTTACCTTTTTCTAAATTCCTATTTGCTGTGGGTAGCTCACATGGGCCGGGCCAAGCTTCTTTTTGGGTCTGTATTTGGATCACCATTCAGTAGCCATTTTGAGTCCAATTTACATTCAATTTGAGTCTTTTTAATCTACAAATCAGGCTCTTTGCATTGACGATCATCTTTCCTATAAAACATAAATAAAAATATCAATTTTTAAAGAATAAAAAATAATTAGTATATATTTTGATGCTTTTATTGTGATATTTATTATACTTATCAAGTAGCCGAAGTAACGAATTGGACTATTTTATAGGGGCTTAGAACAAAATTAGATAGAGCTAAAGGATCTTGAGCTGACAAACTCCACCATGTGCTCTAGACATATCGAATGACATCGAGAGTTCCGACAAGAGAAACTCCTTTTACCCTGACCTTCGGGATGGAAGCAATGATCTCTATTGAGATTGTAGGCCCCATCAGCATGAAGCTGATAAGAAAAGATGAGCAATGGCCAAAAGTCTTTGGAATAGACAGGATCGAGGCTCTATAGATTACCATGGCCGAAAGTTTGGATTTCACGAGGGACACTATGTCGGCCAAGGTCAGCCATTGATTTGCCCATCCATTCTTCCAGATTCAAAATACAGAGCAAGGGAAAAGATGGGCCTTTGATTTATTTTTTCTCAATATAGGAAAATTTCCAAGGTGCCGAGTCCCCAATCTGATAAGGTTCCTTGCAACTCTTCTTCGAATTGGCATCGGGGGGAAGTCTATTTGACATTTCTGCAGATTGTTATGTGCATAAACGAGGCACCAGAGGCTGCCGAGAATAGAGATATAGCTTCTTTGAAGTGCCTCCCTTTCCTGCTACTTGTGCTTGCTTACTGGATTGGCTTGACGGGCTCCAGAAAGAAGATCTTCTTTTCTGAACTGCTTCGTTCTCGGTCTGGCTGGACTGCCTCCTCTATAACAGGTACTGGTGCCGCTACCTATGCTGCTGATACTAAGGTAGGATCTGCTTCTCGGTCGGAACTAATGCTGCTCGACCTTACTTCTTTTTGCAATACAGAAAATCCGTTCAAAGGCACAAGAAAAGCTTACCTATAAATGCGGAATTCTCTCTTTAAGGCTAAGGCTTCACTTCAAGCAAGCAATTGTTCTCTTCCACCGACACAGGGATAAAGAAAGACTGGTTCTCCCTTTCGAACTAGAAAATCCTCTTTCTCCTATAACCCCCTTTCACTCAAATAATGAAGTTCCGAGAACAACCTCCTTTAGAGTCATCTTAGCTTGATGTGTCGAATGTTCCCTTACTTAGTAGGATGGGTCGGTCTATCTTCCAATGTTTAGGACCGACCAGACCAATAGATATGTTTGGGATAATGAGGAACTGAACTGGTAGAGATTAGAATAGAATGCCTGAGCTTATGTCTTTCGGGGCTTGGTCTGACTTCTTCACCAGCTGGCTCGCATTCCAGTGTGGAAGTCGAATGAAAAGTAATTTTCATCTTTCTTATTAATTACCCCTCGGGGGCTCCAGTTGAAGCACATATTGGAACATCAGTACCGGCATTATAATAAGTTTAACCAGCTAATCTCCAATCCCCATAATTGGCGAAGCAAGCAGAGTCACAGGCGAAGGTAGGCGAATCATGTTCTGAAGGTAAGACAAACCTGTCATGAAGCACAAGGAGAATTGGTGGGCCTAAGGAGCTGCATTAATCTTTCTAGTGATGTGAAATGTATTCTTTCTTATATCGGTCATAGTTGGTCTAGCCGCACCGAGACTTAACTAAAAGGAAGAATGACATTCGTCTAGCTGTAGCTAGGAATCCGACTGAAACCACCAACATCTGAGTTGAGCAGAATCGCTTTCTTCCAATTAACCATTGTATGCCAAAGCAAAGGAGTTTCTCTTATGGGATCGAAAGTACTATAAAAAAAAGAGGTCGGATGGAAGACTCAATTATGGGAACGAAAGGATCAAGCGAGAGGAATAGACACGTAAAAATACACCACGCTGTAGGAAGACTGCAGCTTTGATAGACTGATCGATCGAATAGAGATAGCTTAGGTAAAAACTATTGGTAGGCCCTTGGTTGCAAAGAAGAAGAGCCCCTATGAAGAGAACTCACGCTTGACACCCCGTTCTTATGCCGTGTAAAGCACATTTTAAGAAGAGTGATTGGCTTGCAGCCATAGTGTGCACCTAGAAGTGACTTCTGAATCTTGTCTTGAGTAAGAAGCTGGTCTTGGTTGAATAAGCAGCCGGCCCTATAGTAACGAGAATAGTAGAAAGGGAAAGAACCATTTCGAAAGCTGCGACTTGCCACTAAAAAGAAGCCAAAAGCAAAAGCTCTCTGGGCACACATGGGCAGATACTATTTAGTAGAACTTTAAGCATACCTTGCGCTTCTTCCCGCTTTGGAACTTTTTTCTTTAAGTCCAATCCTAGTGGCAATAGAAAACATTCATCGGGATTGACTGCCCTGCTTTCTTCTGCCTCCGTTTGTTCCTTCAGAGAAGACTGACTTCTGCTACTGCCCACCCCGTAGTTGAGCATGCCTTCCCAACTTGCTTGACTCACGGCACAAGAGGATGAATTGAAAGAAAGAGCTAAAGCTCCCATTGGAAAGCACTGCTGGAAGAACAGAGACCGACTCAACAATAGGAATTTCTTAGCCCGCCAATCAATGTTATTGTTCATGCTTCTTTTTGAAGGAGAGAGAAGCCTGTAACTCCTAAGCCTTCTTAATGAAGCTGAAAGAAAAGTTGCAGGTTGAGCAGCACCAATTTCGAACCCGAATAGTAGCAGTTCCAATAAGAAAAATAATCACAAGCAGCAGTCCTGATTACCATTCATATAGGATGGGATGGTTGACCTTCTTTCAGTCCTTCTAAAAAGATTCGTTCGTGCAAGCAAGCCGCCGATTGTGTTCGGTTAATGACTGCTTTCTTTCTTAGCATTTGTTTGAGCGAGAGACAAACTTCCTGACAAACATCTTTTCAGTCATAGCAAAGCATCAGTCAAAGATGTAAGGCAGAAATATGATAGTTGAGTATAGCTTGCATTCCTAACAAATGTAAGGCAGTTAGAAAAGATCTCCCTTTTGGCAGTTTAGCCACCAGTAAAAAGTGCTATCTCAGTATTGGTAAGCTCTTTCCTGGCTGAGATGGAACAAATACCATACCATACCCAACAGCGAACCAAGAAGGGAATTCAAATGTGGGGCTAGCTTCACAATCGGCCACAGGAGAGAAGTCTTGAGGGGCATACCATCTCATTGGTTTTTGAGCTTTCTCATAAGAACAACTGAGAAATCCTTCACTGCCACAACTCTTGATGAGCCTGCTCTCGTCACCTAGCTAGTCTAAGCACATTCTGTGAAAGAGCTGTTCTATAGAAGCAATCAACACCAATTTCTAGAGATGCCCTACTCCTTCTCATCCTATCAGTCCATAGGGAGACTTCCCTTCCCCATACTAGACCTAGACTTGATCCATAACCCTTGGGTTTGATGAAACTATCTGGCATGGTTCTTGATCCTGATCCTAGCTTTCACTCTTTGGGCTTCTAGTCTTGGATGCCAATAGGAGGTGAAGCTCTGACCAAGGATGTGTATCCAGTTCTTTTTTGTGAGCCTTATTCCTCTAGGCCAATCACAAGCAGAGGTACCAAAACTCTGAATACAGCCCCTTTTCTAAAAGACCTCCTCTGCCTGCTAGAATGAGCTGTATGAGTAGTATTATAACCTTATGGTTGTTCGTTCCTCTCCTCTGAGCTGCAAGCCAAGGTCCAGTCCCTGTTATCAACCAGTTCTTCTGGTTGTTCCCAGTAAATCATAGAATAGAAGAAGAATAGTGAAATCATAGAGGAAGGTATTCAATAAGGTATTCACATTCATTAGTGAATTCCACTCCCTTTCTTTTTTGAAGTCTTTGACATAGAAAATCAGTATTGGGTTTGTGTTTAGCTGTGGCTTTGATTCTCACAGGAATAGCTGGTCTGAGATTTTGATGTTCCTGCTCTTATGACTGCTTCAAAAACTTTGTACTTTCTGTAGTTCTCCTAGGCCTCTGAGCTTTTGAGCTTTCGAGATAGGCACTTCGCTTCCTGGCTATTTGAGGTTTTAGGAAGATGCTTCTAGGCTGAGGCTTTCGAAACTAGACTTTCTAGGCTACTAACAGAAAGCGACATAGTGCTTCATAACGTAGCGAGCCTACACAGGTGGGTGCTTTCACTATCTATATAGGAATTCTACTTCCTGTTCGAGTCGTAAGAGAAGAAAAGGCTTGGTTTAACGGAAGCTGGTGTTAGGGTAGGACTGAGAGTTTCCCTGTTTGAAAGACTAAGGATGTAGAGATAAAGAAGAGCCCTAGAGGAAGCAGGAGATTGAGCTAGACCAGACCTTGATACTCACCTTCGTCAGGAAGATATCAACTTTGATAACAGCTTGATCCAGATCTAGCGCTGACCTTTGATGGGTGATCTCCCCTTTCCAAAATAGAGGACTTGGGAGAGTTTGAATGACTGATTGATCGAGAAAATCCGGGGCTGAGGACCTAACTTGTTGAGCAAAGTCCATCTTTTGAGACTACGTCTTTCATCTTCAACCAGACTCTTTCGAGTCGAAAACCCTTCATGAACCTTTCATTTTTCGCCTACTTGTGACAAAACCCCATATTTTGTCTTAACTTCTTTCTGTCTTCCTTTGGGCTAGAGATAAAGTGGAGCTCAAAGCGAGGAGGGACTAAGGGTGAGTGACCACTTGCGGAAAAATCACTTGAGAAAGCCATTAATGGGCCTAAAGAACCCAAATCTTGATCCGAGAGAGGAGAGATCAATCCTAAAAGCTGAACCACATTCACAGTTGGATTGATTAGTGTCGTGAAAGAGGGAAGAGAAAGAGTGAAAACTCACTGAAAGAGTTGCTCAAGTCCAGAAGAATATCAAGTATTTTAAGAGAAGAAATTATTCATTATGGTTCCAGGCCGTGTTTGTGATCCGTGCTCTCGGTGCCAGCTAGTCTTCTATCGGGGCTCTTGCTTTCGGCTAGTGTTCTCTTGCTCTGGATAGTCTTATTAGGTCTAAACTCTTTGACTTTCAGGAAGTACTCCCTCACTCGATTTAATGAATGTTGGTAGAAAGAGCTTCGGGCTGGACCTGGCCCCCCAAAAAAATTGGAGAAGATCGACCAATCCTCGCATTATCATCGGCCTTTTCTCTTGCTGCTCTTTCTGACCTGATCTTTTCTGTACAAAAGAAAAAATCTCCTAAAGTCAAGCCAGAGAAATTTCGAATCCAGGCCACAGGGAGAGTAGTACAGTAAGTTCTTCTATGTGGGCGACTAAAGAAGGGCCGCAGCTCTCAAAGAAGCCTTGTAGATAGTGTACATAGTAGGCGTGTCTCATTATCAAGTTTTTGATTTCAGGCCAAAGATGAAAGAAATCAACGAGAAGAGTCTGCCTCTCAGTCTGTCTAAAATTTCTACGTGGATAGTAGGAAGAGAGGAATAAGATTCAAATTTCTCACTTCACTGTGATTCAGTGCTTTCAGAGTCAGCTTTGCCCACAGAAAGGCGTCATATTAGTTTAGCTATCTGTCTAAAGCATGTCTAAAAAGCCTATCCTTTTTCCTTCCTTTGCGCCTGTTTATTCCTATTTCCCATTCATTCCTGATTGGTAGAAGTCTTAGACCTCACAGCACCGACCTTATTTATCATCCATTTAGTCCACTTCATCAAGATTGCTATGTTATGCTTTTCATGGTAGCCAGAAGCTGGTCAAGTCGACCAGTGGAAAACTCAAAGCCATTTCACACTTGAAAAGCGAAGTTAGATGGAGAAATCGAATGCGATGCAAGAGTTGCTTAAGCGACTAAGTGCTATCGGAATAAGATTAATGAAAAGGATGCATTGAGGTTTGAAGGAGTTGTCCTCTTGTATGCATAACAAGATCTCTCTTACCATATCTCATCCATACGTGGTTTAAGTTGTTAACTCTATAGAAATAAAAGAAGCTATAAAGCCATAACATTTGCCTTCATTGCTTCAGTGTACGATTGACATCGATAAGGGAATGCATCCTTGGCTTGTACTTTTTAGTTGGGCCCAATGGTCTAACTTATGGTTGCCATGACCTTGATCCGAATAGGGGTCAAAATCCATAGTTGCACCAAGAACCGTAGCACCAATCCTACAACATGGTTGCAGCCAGAGGATGGGCCGAAGCACCAAGTAGGAGAGGTCAGAGTAGTGGTCGCCGACTGAAAGAGATTCGAGGTTGGGCCAGGATAGTCTACATGACGAAGAAGTGAGGAAGAAAGAATCAAGAGAAATGGGTTTAGCACGGACTTATTAGGCCAAATATAGATGTTGAAAAAGATTAAGATGCAAAGCACAGGCAATGGGCCCGCACCAGAGAAGATGAAAATGAAATGTCTAGAATCACCAATTCTGTATTCGAAATAGACGACTAAAGGGGCCCAGTACCAGGGTCGAGATAAAAAGAACCTTCGACATCGGGCTGGCTCTTTGATCCTCGACAGACCAAAGCGAATAGACCATCCTCCTCCCTTGGTATAGCTATAGCTGTCCTAACCCTTAGTCCTTTTCCTTGGCTGTTCGAAAGCCACACTAATAAGTGGAGGAGGGGGTTCAAAAGCAACTGTGACTCATACAGTAGACAAAGTAATTTCGACTCAAAGATAAAGGAAATCCCATTGAGTAGTTCCATATTGGGGATATCAGAAAAATGAAAGAAAAAGGGCTTCTTTGAGCAGTTAGGTTAGGTGCAAAAGCCCAGTATGAGGGTTGTGTACAGTGGATGTTGGGGGGGTACCATCTCGGTGTTGGAAAATGTGTCCCAAAAAGCCAATCATCAAGCTATTGACGGTTGAGCAACCAAGTATTGTAATTGATTTGTTAATAAATAAAATATATATTTGGCATCTTCATCATAAGCTTTCATCTTCTAATGAACTCCATTGTTATGATGAAGTCCTTAGGACTATTTAAGTTCGATAAAGAGAGGATTTATTGATTAGTCCTTAAAACTGTTCACGACCAAATGATAAGCTGTTAATAAGGACGACAGCTTCTATCGAGCATAGGTCGCTGTAGGCCATATGGGTTGGTTGTCCTCTTAACCAAAGAGTGTGGAGACACTGGTATGGCATACAGGTGAGATGTAAGGGTACATCATCATTGAACGTGACCAACTCCAGAGTATTCTGCTGTCGAGAATGTCTCTGATGGGATATAGGTATAAGTGTCCCTTAGACTTGAGATCGCCTCAGTGACTTACAAGCAACTCACCGTGCTTTGGTACTGGACTAACTGAATTTCTAATTCAGGGACGGAAGGCTTCTGGGCACAGTCAAGTACTTGTGAAGTCAGAGTATGATCGAGATGGGATTGACCACTCCAAGAGTTGGAGAAGAATGAGTTGATGTATTTCAATTTAGCAAAACCTTGGCCAGGGTAATTCATCAGATGGATTTGATATTTTGAAATACAATGTGGACAACCTGATCAGAGTTGACAGTTGAACTCTGGGGTGTCCTATGATCATTTTGGTCAAGGGGATGAATTATATGAAAATTATATCCGCATGGGTTCTAAGGATGTTGTTCTACACATTCGACCTATCCGATCGTCGGGTACCATTGCTAGATGGTCACTTCGATTGGTATAAAAATTTATTCTTGTGCTACCGACTTAGGTTCGGACCTATGAGATCACACACATTAGAGTTCATGATCCGATCGGATGGTTGATCAATGATTAAGAATCGTTCTAGGGTTAAATGATCAATACGATTGACATTTAACCCAGTGCAAGTATTGCAGGAGGATCGATTAGGAATTCGATTGCTAATTGGCTTAATTTGATTAAGCCAATGGGCTGAGATTAAGTCTAATTAAATATGATTTAATTAGATTTATTTTGAGCTTGATTGGATCAAGTCCAATTGGTTTATTGGATAAGCCAAGTGCAAGGAAAAACTAGTCCTAGTTCAACTAGGACTTGGGTCAATCTAATTTTTAATTTGATTAGAAAATTAAATCTAATTTAAATCTAATTTAATCTGATTAATTAGGTTCTTAATTGGGTTAAGACCTATTTTAATTAGGTTGATCTAATTTTGATTTGATTTGGTTTGGAAAACCAAATTAAAACAAGTCATAAGATAGAATCCTAGTAAGACTAGGATTCCACCTTGCGCCACATAAGCCTTCCCCACGCCCTCTCTCTTATTCAACGCCAATCTCCACTTATTTTGTGCGACAAAAGCCCTCTCCCAAGTCTCTCCTATGTTCACAAAAGGTTTCCTCTCTTCTTTCTTACATGGAAGGTGGTTTGGATCAAATAAAAAAGGAATAAGTTTGGATTTCGAATTCTATGAGATAGAGTTTTAGAAATCCAAAACTCTTTCAATTTTGCACCGAATTTATCCAAATTTTTTTTGGAATTTTTGTGGATTTTAGGGTACATATTGTGCATCCTTTTCTAGTGATCCATGTATGAAAATATGGAGGAGGTGCTCAAGAGTTGGGTGCCCCTTAACTTGCCATGTTTGAATAAGCCTTGACTAGGTATTTGACCTAGACAAGGACTCTATCATATCTCTCTGTATAAAATGAGTTTCTTTGTAAAATTTTCGAAGATGATAGAGATTTGAGATTCCTTTGGGTCATCCAAAAATCATAAAAAAAGACCTTTGGGTCGTGGAGATATAAAAAATACAAATTAGGGTGTCTAGAGAGAGAAACGAGAAGAAGAAGAGGGTCTTCTTCTAGGGTTATTTGTTTTCATATCTTTCCTCTCTCCATCTTGAGTTTCCTGAGAGCATCTCAGATCTGAAACTCCTCCTTCTACTTTCCATCTTTGGAAGAGTCTAAATCAAGAAGAAGGAGGCACCTGATCAACTATCAAAGAAGGATCAGCGCAGTACTAGCATACTGTGCTGATTTCCTGAAGCAGGACTTCTAATCGAGATTCGTGGGCTCGTGTGGACGACTCCTAGAGGCCGGACGCATGTGTGGCTTACAACATCATCCTCAAGCCCAGATCAGTGAGGTTAGAACATCTAACTTGCAAGGTAATAGATCTGATCTATTGTTTAATACATACATTAGATGTAGTATAGAAACATGTTGATATGATCAACATGTAGTTCATGCTATATTTATATATTTTAATTTTTGATTTAATACTATGTAATAATTATGTAATAAGATCTTAGATCTAGGAATTCTTTAATTTTAAAAAATTATTTTGATTTATTTTAGTCTTCCGCTGTATGATCTTGAAAAAGTTTCAAGATCTAACCTTGAAACTCTAGATCTGGTTCCAACAATTGGTATCAGAGCCTAGGTACTTTATTACATGATTATTTATACATGCTTAGATTATTTTTTAGATTAGATCTAATATATAATCTGATTATTAAATTTAAAATTAAAATTTTAGATCAATCACGAACTGCAAGGTTGTCCTGCTGTAAGGTTTACCCCTTACAGTGCAAAGGTTGTCCTAGTTTGTGTAGATCTATCTTTAATCATAAATTTGTTAGATATGATCTAGATTAAATTTATGATTTATTATATTTAAAAAAAATTTAAATCTGAAATAAAATCTCTTTGTTAATAATTTTTGTGCAAAAAAATTATTTAAAGTTGAAATTGTTTCAATTACATGAACTTATTTAGATTAGATCTAAAGTAGTTTCATGTTTATTTTACTTGTATCTTAATTATGAATCAAACATGCAATATGGTTGGTAGAATCATATTGTAAAATTATTTTACAAATATAAAAATTATTTTTTGAAAAGCCGAACCCAACCCTTAGACCAAAACTTAATTAAGAATTAAGAAGTTGTTTGATTAGGTTCTAGGATTGTGAATTGAAGAACCTAAGACACAAATCATAATACATTGGGTTAATGGGTTAGTGGGAATTAGGTCCATTAATTGGGTTAGACCTATGGTTAGATTGAAGATGGACTTAATTAGAGAATTGACTAAATCTAATTAATTGTTGTCTTAGATTAGGTCAAGGATTCTCTAGATCAATTACAATAGTTGTAGTTGGTCAAGTCCATGTCTTTAACAAGAACCAAATGGACTTGATTCTTGGCTAAGCGGTCTAGCACGAACTGTTAGGTTGATCTAATCGAAACTAATTAAACCAGTTGGTGTCTAAGGTAAACCAGACCGGTGGTTTTTAATTGGGAGCTCACTTACCTGGCCATTTCTGATGGTGTCTAAGGCAAGCTTTGGCAGACCCTCCCACTGATCGAACTTACCTGGCCTCTTGGTGAAATTATGTTTTGATCAGATCACTTGACTATTCGAGCTGACCCATGTCAGCTAGGTAAATCAGTGTGACTGATTTAGGTGCTCCTAGACCAGCCCTTTTAATGGTCTCCCTTAAGCTGACTTAGTGAAGCCAGTGGGAGGATCATGATAAGCTGGTTCATCTGACCTCATCCTCTATATTATTTAAATCTTCTAAAATTATTAGGTCCTTAAAATGATAAAGTTATGGAGATAACTGAGTCATAGCCTCCCATTAAGGTATTTGATAATGAGTCCATGAACTCAATGATCATTGCAGACCCAAAGGCCTGGTGCTTGTTGACTAATAAAATTATCATTCATCATATGACAACTTGGAAGTGTCTCTCTAATGGTGGTTAGGTGAGCCAACCAAAGTTGGGCTTAATCATTCGTTGGTTAGATACACCAAGTATGATCATGTTAATGGTTGGACCTAACCGGATCCTTACAGTGGAGGCCAAAGCCTACTGATTAGGTTTCTGGGGCAAAATTAAAATTACTAGAAATTGTTTAGAGAAATAATTAGTTATGAACCTACCCTTAGATGTACATGGGTTGGCCAACCAAAATTGGGCTTGTGTGCAGTCTAAGTGGATTCTAGTACCCGCTAAGAAATTAGGATAATTCCTCGAATTGGAGGTAGAGGCTACCAATTCGAATAAAATAGTGGAAGAAACCTTTTGATTAAAGTCCAAATCCTTAGGTTTAATGAATCAATTACTAATTAGGTTATGGTTCTCCTTTGTGCAAATATGGCTACTTCCCTATCGCTCCGATCATTGTTGGACAATGATAAGTTGGTGGGACCCAACTTCGGTAGCTAGTACCGAAAGTTGAAGATAGTCCTGGAGCATGAACGGATCCTATATGTGATAATGGATCCTGCACTTGAGGAGCCAGCTGTCAATGCACGTGAAACAGTCAGAGACACTTACCAGAAGTGGCTCAGTGATCGGACCACGGTGTGCTGTATCATGCTGGCTACCATGAGCGATGAGTTCAATCGCAGATTCGAGATGGCTCAGCCAAAGGACATGCTTCAAGTGTTGGAGGATGCCTTTAGCACACCCGATGACGTAGAGAGGCACAAGACTCGTTGTGCCATCTTCAATGCCAAAATGTGGGATGGTGCCTCTATCACTGATCATATATTGTACATGATCGAGTTGATGGAACGATTGAGCAAGCTCGGCTTTCCCTTGCATGAGCAGCTTGGGAAAGATGTAATACTGAACTCGCTGCCCAAGTCTTATCTCCCATTCCTCACTCATTATAGAATGACAAAGCCTGAAGTAAACTACCACGGATTACTAGAGTTGCTTCAGAACTTTGAGAAGGATCACCAACTCCTCAAGGAGTCGGTGAACTCAGTGGGAGGTTCGTCTTCTGGTTCTCGATCCTTTGAGAAAGGAAGAAGAACAAGAAGAAGAAAGTGAAGAAGGTGCAAGTTCAGGCTGGGACATCAGTGCAGAGCCAAACCAAAAAGATCAAGCCTGATAAGAGTCTATTCTACTGGCAAGCACCCTAGATTAGATAGTATCTACTTATGGCACTGTAGGCTAGGTCGTATAAATAAGAACAGAATAAACAGGTTGACTCAAGAGGGAATCCTCGAAGTTAGTGATTGTGAATCACTTCCAACCTGTGAGTCCTGTCTTCTTGGTAAAATGATCAAGTCACCTTTTACTGGAAAAGGTGAGAGAGCTACTGAGCTCTTGGGCCTAGTACATACTGATGTATGCGGGCCCATGAGCACCAGTGCTAGAGGTGGATATTTTTACTTCATAATTTTCACGGATGACCTATCCCGATATGGATATGTCTATCTAATGAAACATAAGTCAGATTCATTTGAAATATTCAAACGATTTCGAAGTGAAGTAGAAAAACAAACTGAGAAGAGTATTAAAACTCTTCGATCTGATCGAGGAGGAGAATACCTTTCTAGTGAGTTTCTCACATATCTAAGAGAGAATGGGATTCTCTCCCAATAGACTCCTCCAGGAACACTACAGCATAATGGTGTGTTTGAAAGGAGAAATCGGACTCTGTTAGATATGGTCCGATCCATGATGGGTTTTGCTAGCTTGCCGATATCCTTCTGGGGATATGCACTCGAATCGGCCTGTTATCTGTAATTAAGACTCCATATGAGATATGGACGGAACGTAAGCCAGTACTTTCACACCTTAGGGTCTGGGGGTGCCCGGCCTATGTCAAATGATTAGTCACAGACAAATTTGGACCTAGATCTGACAAATGCTCATTCATAGGGTACCCCAAAGAGACAAAAGGATATTTTTTCTACCATGCTGATGAACAAAAGGTGTTCGTCAGTCTTAAGGCAATCTTTTTAGAAAAGGAGTTTCTTGGTGAAGGAACCGTTGCCTCTAAGATTGAACTTGATGAAGTTCAATAGGTAGAAGGACCGACACCAATAGCTGAACCTGAGTCTGATATGATTAGATCATATCCGGAGCCCAATGTACTAGCACCATTAAGACGATCCGATAGAGTACCGCGTCAGCCGGACAGATACTACGATTTCTTGATCCGGGACGGAGATCCCATCAAACTTGATGAGAATAATGAGAATCCGATCACCTATATGGATGCAATACAGAGACCTGATTCTGAGAAATGGCTTGAAGCCATGAAATCCAAAATGGAGTCCATGAAGGTCAACGATGTATGGACATTGGTTGACCCACCTGAAGGGGTTAAACCCATTAGGTGTAAATGGGTCTTCAAAAGGAAGAGGGGCGCAGACGAAAAGGTGGAGACCTATAAAGCCCATCTGATCGTCAAGGGGTATCGTCAACGTTATGGTATTGACTATGACGAGACGTTTTCCCCTGTGGCAATGCTCAAATCCATTCGGATAATGCTTGCAATAGCTGCCCATCTGGATTATGAGATCTGACAGATGGATGTAAAGATAGCCTTCCTGAATGGAGAGCTGACCGAAGAGGTGTATATGATACAACCTGAGGGGTTTACATCCACAGATGAGTCCAAGGTGTGCAAGCTTCAGAGATCCATTTATGGATTGAAGCAAGCTTCTCGGAGTTGGAACATGCGTTATGATAAGGTGATCAAAACGTATGGCTTCATTAAGAATGGAGAAGAGCCCTGCATCTATAAATGGGCAAATGGTCCAGTTGTAGTATTCTTTGTCTTGTATGTGGATGACATTCTCTTAATCGGGAATGACATCCCCGCACTACAGAGAATAAAAGTTTGGTTGTCATCATAGTTCTCCGTGAAGGACTTGGGTGAAGCATCCTACATCCTAGGGATGAAGATCTATAGGGATAGATCTAAAAGGATGCTTGGGTTATCCCAGTCCATGTACATAGATACTATGCTGAAGAGGTTCAGCATGGAGAATTTCAAGAAGGGCTATCTACCGATAGGCCAAGAAATTTCTCTCTCTAAGAAGGATTGTCCGACAACTCTTGAAGAGAGAGAGCGTATGAGTAGAGTCCCATATGCTTCAGCCATGGGATCTATCATGTACGCCATGACATGTACAAGACCAGATGTGGCATACTCACTAGGAGTAGTGAGTAGATACCAATCTGATCCTGGAGAAAATCACTGGAAAGTGGTTAAAGCCATCCTTAAGTATTTGAGAAATACTAAGGACCAATGGTTGGTTTATGGCGAGTCAGATCTGAAACTTGTGGGGTTCACAGACTCCAGCTTCCAATCTGACCATGATGACAGCAGGAGCGTGTCGGGTTATATCTTTACTCTGAATGGTGGAGCCATCTGCTGGAAGAGTTCCAAGCAGCATACTGTGGCAGACTCTGTTTGTGAAGCGGAGTACATCGCAGCATCGGATGCCACGAAGGAAGCTGTGTGGCTGAGAAAATTCATCAACGAGCTCGGAGTAGCACCCTCCCTCGATGGTCCGGTCCTGCTCTACTGCGACAGCACTGGTGCCATAGCTCAGGCGAAGGAACCCAAAGCACATCAGCGGACGAAGCACATCTTGCGCCGCTTCCACCTGGTCCGGGAGATCGTGGATCGAGGTGACATCGACCTTCAGAAGATCGATGGAAAGGAGAACCTAACCGACCCCTTCACTAAAGCCCTGGCAATAAAGGAGTTCGACAACCACAAGTCGAAGATGGGTATTAGATACTGTGCCGAGTGGCTTTAGGACAAGTGGGAGTTGTTGGAAAATGTGTCCCAAAAAGTCAATCGTCAAGCTGTTGATGGTTGAGCAACCAAGTATTGTAATTGATTTGTTAATAAATAAAATATATATTTGGCTTCTTCATCATAAGCTTTCATCTTCTAATGAACTCCGTTGTTATGATGAAGTCCTTAGGACTATTTAAGTTCGATAAAGAGAAGATTTATTGATTAGTCCTTAAAACTGTTCACGACCAAATGATAAGTTGTTAATAAGGATGACAGCTTCTATCGAGCATAGGTCGCTGTAGGCCATATGGGTTGGTTATCCTCTTAACCAAAGAGTGTGGAGACACTGGTATGGCATACAGGTGAGATGTAAGGGTACATCATCATTGAACGTGACCAACTCTAGAGTATTCTGCTGTCGAGAATGTCTCTGATGGGATATAAGTATAAGTGTCCCTTAGACTTGAGATCGCCTCAGTGACTTGCAAGCAACTCACTGTACTTTGGTACTGGACTAACTGAATTTCTAATTCAGGGACGGAAGGCTTCTGGGCACAGTCAAATACTTGCGAAGTCAGAGTGTGATCGAGATGGGATTGACCACTCCAAGAGTTGGAGAAGAATGAGTCGCTGTATTTCAATTTAGCAAAATCTTGGCCAGGATAATCCATCAGATGGATTTGATATTTTGAAATACAATGTGGACAACCTGATCAGAGTTGACAGTTGAACTCTGGGGTGTCCTATGATCATTTTGGTCAAAGGGATGAATTATATGAAAACTATATCCGCATGGGTTCTAAGGATGTTGTTCTACACATTCGACCTATCCGGTCGTCGGGTACCATTGCTAGATGGTCACTTCGATTGGTACAGAAATTTATTCCTATGCTACCGGCTTAGGTTCGGACCTATGAGGTCACACACATTAGAGTTCATGATCCGATCGAATGGTTGATCAACGATTAAGAATCATTCTAGGGTTAAATGATCAATATGATTGACATTTAACCCAGTGCAAGTATTGCAGGAGGATCGATTAGCAATTCGATTGCTAATTGGCTTAATTTGATTAATCCAATGGGCTGAGATTAAGTCTAATTAAATATGATTTAATTAAATTTATTTTGGGTTTGATTGGATCAAGTCCAATTGATTTATTGGATAAGCCAAGTGCAAGGAAAAATTAGTCCTAGTTCAACTAGGACTTGGGTCAATCTAATTTCTAATTTGATTAGAAAATTAAATTAGATTTAAATCTAATTTAATCTGATTAAATTAGGTTCTTAATTAGATTAAGATCTATTTTAATTAGGTTGATCTAATTTTGGTTTGATTTGGTTTGGAAAACCAAATTAAAACAAGTCATAAGATAGAATCCTAGTAAGACTAGGATTCCACCTTGCGCCACATAAGCCTTCCCCACGCCCTCTCTCTTATTCAATGCCAATCTCCACTTATTTTGTGTGACAAAATCTCTCTCCCAGGTCTCTCCCATGTTCACAAAAGATTTTCTCTCTTCTTTCTTACATGGAAGGTGGTTTGGATCAAATCAAAAAAGAATAAGTTTGGATTTCGAATTCTATGAGATAGAGTTTTAGAAATCCAAAACTCTTTCAATTTTGCATCGAATTTATCCAAAATTTTTTTAAAATTTTCATGGCTTTTAGGGTACACATTGTGCACCCTTTTCTGGTGATCTATGCATGAAAATATGGAGGAGGTGCTCAAGAGTTGGGTGCCCCTTAACTTGCCATGTTTGGATAAGCCTTGACTAGGTATTTGACCTAGACAAGGACTCTATCATATATCTCTGTATAAAATGAGTTTCTTTATGAAATTTTAGGAGATGACAGAGATTTGAAAGTTATTTAGGCCATCCAAAACTCAGAGGGAAAGACCTTTGGGTCGTGGAGATATAAAAGATACAAGTTAGGATGTCTAGAGAGAGAAACGAGAAGAAGAAGAGGGTCTTCTTCTAGGGTTATTTGTTTTCATATCTTTCCTCCCTCCATCTTGAGTTTTCTGAGAGCGTCTCAGATCTGAAACTCCTCCTTCTACTTTCCATCTTTGGAAGAGTCCAAATCAAGAAGAAGGAGGCACCTGATCAACCATCAAAGAAGGATCAGCGCAGTACTAGCATACTGTGCTGATTTCCTGAAGCAGGACTTCTGATCGAGATTCGTGGGCTCGTGTGGACGACTCCTAGAGGTCGGACACGTGTGCGGCTTGCAACATCATCCTCAAGCCCAGATCAGCGATGTTAGAATGTCTAACTTGCAAGGTAATAGATCTGATCTATTGTTTAATACATACATTAGATGTAGTATAGAAACATGTTGATATGATCAACATGTAGTTCATGCTATGTTTATATATTTTAATTTTTAATTTAATACTATGTAATAATCATGTAATAGGATCTTAGATCTAGGGATTCTCTAATTTTAGAAAATAATTTTGATTTATTTTAGTCTTCCACTGTATGATCTTGAAAAAGTTTCAAGATCTAACCCTGAAACCCTAGATCTGGTTCCAACACTCGGTTCAAGTGAATGCATCTGAGTTAACAAGCAGGTCGGGTACAAGAGAAAAAAAAATGTGATCTTCAGGTTTTGAGTGAGCTGGGCAGTCATTCTCCTACTCCTTTCTATGTCTCCTCCTCTTATGGAAAATGGGAAGTTGGACTTAGAATCTGCTTATTCAATCTCTTGTCCAGATTAATCTCTCACTCCACCAGGGCAGTTGGCTTTCACGAAGCAAGGAGTCAGTTCATCAATGCGCTATGCTAGTCATCACCATTGAGTGTTGGAGCAAGAATTCTATGAAAAGGAGAGTCAGAGTTTAAAAAAAGCCATTGAAATCGAGTGCATTGAGAGATCTTCGAATTTTCGATCTACAGGTCGTGCATCAGTCCCATATGTTCCCATCGATACAAGATTCAGAAATGATTTGTTGCAATCTTTGACTGTGGAAGGAGATCTGCACTAGGCTGAGATTGGTCCTCTGTTTTCAGCATCAAGGGATAAGAGAGCACCTGTTGGATATGCAAACAAGAGAATGGGCCATACGGCTGCTTTAGATTACCGTAACGAAAATCTAAACTATGCCATCGAAAGAGAGCTTTTGTAGGTTACGTCATTCTAAAAATCAAGCGGGAATGTAGACTAAGTGATCCGTAGTTCCATAATCACATAGTGGAAAGAAGGTTCTTAGTGCTTTCCTTCGGTACATAAAATTGGACCTTCGTCCAACAGTTAGTTCTAGCTATGGGGATTTAAATGAAAAGTGGTGCACCTGGCCTTGAGCACTCCCATTCGAAGCCAACAGGAGCTGAAAGATTTCATTGACAGTGTAGTGGTGATAGTCTCACCTTAGGCTATGCTTTTAATTGAACCAAAATAGGCATATCTGCACTAAAAGTCCATCAAGAAAATGAACTTGATTGAGCTATGTCAGCAGGGGATTGCTCTAATTCACTTTCTCTTACTCGTTCTATGGAAAGGGAATCTGGGTAGTCATTTTGAAGCGTCACCATCAATCGGGTTAGAAAAGAAAAAGGTATTTCTTAAACTGGAAATGTGCTCTATGCTTCAACCACCATATTCTCCCTTTGTTATTTTAGTCAGCCTCTTACCCATTCTTTTGAGGTTGGTGGAAAGTGTGAGATCCGAATCACTTTCTTAGTTTGCTTATATTCTTCTTGTTCGGATGTGTCACCTACTTTACTTCATTGGGAGAGTTCTATCCCTCAACGGCGGCAAGCAAGGTCGGTTGATTGAATGATTCAAAAATGAAAAGCAATAGTACTTCACCTAGAGAGAGAAAGCCAATAAGATCATGCTAACTAAGAGACGAAAAGCACTCACTGTGATGAATAGTTACGTACAGACTACACAGAGGCAACTAATGGTCATGTACCTAAGGTAAGATGATGACATCAGTGCTTCCAAGCATAGGTCAGAGAAGGAGATCAAATCAACACTGAGATGGCCTCCTCCTCGGTCTGCTTCTGAGGATCTCTAGTTAGCGGGGGCAGCTAACAAGGCCTACTTCTCAACCGATTCACCAGAAGGGTTGCTTATGGGAGCAAGGTCACTAAGGTGACTAATCCATCATCAAAATTGTAAAAGGTAGGAAAAGACTACAATGCCACAAGCCATGTACAATAGAGAAAAGAAAGTGCATCTCACTACCAGTGCCATCAAGATGGGGTACAAGCACCTCTGGAATAGCAAGTTCAACTTCTGGATGCTTAAACAACCACACCCTTTCCTGCGCCTCGCCTTCGTGGTAGGCCGTTCTCAGCTAATGCCATTTCGAGGGCTAAATGAGACGAGCTCCAGACGAGAATCAAAGCTAATCCTTAATGCTCATTAGAGCAGGGATCTTCTTCATGTGAGCGACAATACCGTACACCATCATATCCCTCCTAAAACAAGGAGGAGGAGGAGCATCTTTCTTCGGTTTAACAGACTTGGGGGAAAGTTTTTCAGCAGGCCCGACGTGATCACGACTGACTGACTTACCGAACGGACTACATATACCAACTAGCCACTGAACGGACGGACACTTTGATCTTGATCGTGCAATCTAAGTCGCAATGAAGGACTATCGTCAATGCGACTGGAGCCGCTAAATCCCACAGCAAGTATTCTCAGTCGGAAAAGGCTAGATCCCATGGTTGGAGTTTTACCTCTTTGAAGAAAGAGCGGACGTCACTCGTCTATATCACATCGAGAAACATCCTATATAAGAGAAGTAAGAAAATCAAAATAGAGAAAAAAGTGTTGTTTTCAAGTCAAAGACTATCTATTCATTTTTAGGCAGGACCCTGCTCGCCTTAACGAAGTGCCTTTCTTTCACTTTAAAATTAGGGCCGAAAAAAGACTCATTCTTGAAAAAGAGAGAGAACTCAAAAACCCCCGAGTCCAAGCTCGGAGTAGGGGATGTCCACCCTGCTGCCCCCCAAGAAAATGGCCTTGCCCTTGGCGAACTGGCAAGGGGTGCACCAAATCGCACAACCAAGACTCAAATATTAGGAAAAAACATATGCTTAACACATGCATCAAGAACTCTATTTTCGGGGTAGCAGCTCCACCTCTTGGCGCTAAGCATAGAGTTCGCCGGCCGTACTACGAGTTACACATTAGTGCAAAGGGTATGGTCGGGAATAGCACACTCCCTGGCTATTGTTTCCCCCTAAACGGTTGTTCCTTTTTCGAACCGAAAGACTAAGAAGATCGAGATTTTTCACTATTAGCAGACCATGTGCTTAAATTAAATAAGACTACTTTATCATAGTAGAGAAGCTTAAGCAACAAGGAGCTAATAAAGTAGGGAGAACTAAGCTAAGAAATAAAGCATTGAAAGACATTCACCGAGTCCTTCTATCAAGGGAAGAACTCGGCTTACTTACTAGGAATGCACCCTAAGGGAAAGTTCCTGAGTTAGTAAAAAAAAATCAATGAAAGTACAATCAAATAAAATAAGAGCACTACATGCTCCCTACACGCTCCCATATAGCGAAAAGAAAGTGCATTCCACACAACTTTCGAAAACTATGTGTTCAGTGTGCCACACATATGTGATGAATCATTTGTGATTTATTGCTTTAGTAATCACTATTCGTTCATTTCGAATGGACTCATTGCAGTAAATTCTTAGGATCGTATGTGCATCTTACACCACTTCCACTTCTATTTTCCTTCCTAAATGAGAGGAGGCTTGCTTTTGGCTTTAGAATGACACCTTTCAAGCCAAATGAATGAACCAGCGAAGAGTTAGGATCGATGGGCTGGTCGAGCTAGCTCTAATCGAACTGTGACATCACGTAAAGTAAGTGTCACGTGAATATAGAGAAAAATATTCAAAAAGAGCACCGTGCTAGAGTGCAGGCGCTTCAGCAACGAAAAAGACGTAGCTTTTGAATCAACGAAGCACTCTGTCGAAGGAGAAGTTTCATTTCATATTTCATAAGAGAAGCAAGGAGGTCAACCTACTTCAAATATACAACATGGATTCTGGCAATGCAATGGAGTTGGACCCTCATGTCGATCCGAATGAATCAGTCTTTGAACAGAGGTCAATCTTTGCCTGCTAGGCAAGAGGATAGCAAGTTGCAAATTCTGTCTCAGTAGGACATGTATTTCTATTACTATTAAATTAATAAATAAAAATGAAGTAGTTAATGGTGGGGTTACCATTATCCTTTTTCTTGTATGATTACTATTAAATTAATAAATGAAAATGAAGTAGTTAATGGTGGGGTTACCATTATTCTTTTTCTTATATGTGTTCCTAAGAAAAAGAATTTGTCCATTTCAGTATTTTTCGAGGTCTCAAAAAAAGGGCATGAAAACACATAGGAACTTTTGAATGAAAATTGAAAAGAAATGTAGCTCCAGTTCCTTCGAAAATGTAAGATCTTTGGCACAAGAAGAAGGGGTGATCCATATCATCTTGACTTGATTCTGCTTACCCTCTTTGTTTAACAATATCGGGATTGGCAGATTTTTTTCATGAAAATAAGCCTCAACTCAACACAACTAGTTAATTCAAATTATAGTCTAAGGTGGATTTCTTCAAATTGTTGTAGTGTAGTATTGTGGTTTTTCAGTAAAGACCCCGATGTATAAATATTCACAGCCCAGCTCACACGAGCAGACAATATTCACCCAGAGCCCCATTGCAACCGCAATGCTGTTCTTGAAGGACCTCGGGGCCTCACCTTAGAACAAAAAAAGGGAATAGAAGTTAGGAAGACTACTGAAGTAGGGCGGCTGGTGAGCTCAACCTCAAACCATCGTTATTAGTTCCTATTCCCTCCCTGCACGAACCTCGGTCCAATCAAAGCTTTTGTTCGAAATTGGGGGCTAGGGCCGATTAGAACTCCCATTTCTCGATCGAAGGTTTGAGCTGCTATGGCAAGCTTTTTATTCCGAATAGTGGGTATGGGGAACCCACCATACCAACACGATTGGCTGGTGTTGCTGATACCGAACCCGTTATAACCTCGATTGGAAGGGCATGCTAGTCTTCATATGGCTCTGGGGATGTGAGGCTTGATCCTACCATTGAAAGTTAGTATCCCGTATTTGATGATGGAGAAAGAGCATTTGTTGCAGTTTTCACCCCACCTTAACGACCAAGGGATGAAATATTTCTTCGAGCAGGGAGGCATCACCCGAGGTCGATTCCAGTGGATCACTATAGAATCTTCTAGAAGCAAGCTACGCTACCTTCTGGCTAGCTCATGCAATCTTAGAGAAATTCCTTCGCGCTTAGCTTAGTAAGCTAGCTTGGTAAGCTAAGCAAGCTTGGTTCTCCGGGCACTATGGTAGGATGTGGATCGATCATGACGAGAATGGACTTCTCCGTAATGTAATGGTTTAGAAGAGTCACGGTCCAGTTCCCCGCCAGGCTTTTTCCCTTCTTGACTAGACGAAGGAGATATGAATTCTATTTAGGCAAGTGAGGAAGGGTGGCTTGGCTTGACCGTGTGTTCTCTCCTGATCGGGTTGGAGGCGAAGACTGGCTAAGTTCATCATTCGGTGGTGAGGTGTTCATAGAAAGCAAGGCGTCGCCCAACGAGTAGCGGATTTGGAGTCTCGCTTGGATGCTGGGGAGATCCATAGATCTGGATAGAGTCTGTCTCACTCAGTAAAGAAGAGTACGTGCGCTACGGCTTATGCAGTGAATCAGATCTTCAGGCAACCAACCCAACCTGGCACATCCAATTCCGATCAACAACTTGGAGGTATGGCTGAGTGGCTTAAGGTATTGGTTTGCAAAATTGACATACAAGAAGATAGTATCATGGGTTCAAATCCCATTTCCTCCGACACGGAAGTGGAACGGGCGGGCAAAATTACATGAGAGAAAGAACCTCTTCTTGATGAAGTCCCTCGGAGGACATAATAGCACTACTTAGTGACTAGGAGCGGAGCGCCTCTTTCTTGTTCTTGGTGGCATCTATAGCGAAGAACACCTGACCGAACGAGGGCCGTCTAGTCCCTCGCTGGCTCTCGATTCTTGAGCAAGCTCCTCCACTGCTGGTAGGGCGCTCATAGATGTAGAAAAGAGACTTTAGGAAAGTGGTTCAGGTAGCTCAGTAGGTTAGAGCAAAGGACTGAAAATCCTTGTGTCAGTGGTTCGAATCCACTTCTAAGCGGGCTTTTGGTCCAAAGGACACATAGCCGAGAGTGAGCCGGATGAAGGAAGAAATGAAAGTGAATGAAAGAGGCTTGGAGGCAGATTTCCAAAAAGCAGTGGTTCTCACGTCCCTGTGCCCAAAGCGGGGTGGGCAAGTTCGGTTCGAGTGTTTATCGATCGGGTGGATCTATATGTTCCGGGGGGGAGACGAGGTGTAGCGTAGTCTGATCAGTGCATCTATTTGGTACAGAGGGCCGCAGGTTCGAATCATGTCACCTTGATGTTCTATTCAGTCAGCTAATACAAATGAACATCAATCGACTGTGAACTAAGTATGTACACCTGACTAGCCTAAAAAGTCTTTTCTCATTGCTAATCAATCAATCATTCATTGACTGGTAGTCAAATAGGCAACCTGAGACTCAACCAAACCAACTGTAACAAGTAACGAGAAATGATGTTCAGCTAACGAAACTCGAACAAGAAATGAAAGACTTTTCTTAAGGGGCTTGCTTAAGCCCATAGGCCTGTGCGTGAGGAAATGCTTGGAGGTAGGATAAGATGATGGAAAGACTTAGAAAAGTTGCTGATGACCGATTCCGTCATTGATGCGAAGCCTGGCCTGGTCGGGAAGAGATTCTAAATAAAGAATATGCGCACCGAGAATAGATATCTATGTTAGCTAGCAGGGGCGGGATTTCACTCTCTCTCTGGACAATCTCATTTTTTTTGGGAAATATGGATCCTTGAAAGGACTTTATTCTATAATTGGATGAAGGACTGGTTAAGGTATGTCCATTGGTACCACACGGTCATCCTAGACATAGACCCGAAACTTCAGGATCTGTTCAAGGTACCGATTGTTATGAGGGACTGGAAGAAGCATCCTGAGGAGAGTATTCTCTTTAGGTACGGTTTCCTTTGGGAACTCTATAACTTGGTCCGAAGGAAAGGGTTTGGGGACACCCTTGAGTACGTGGGAAGTTGACTCTGGAAGTACTACAATTGACATTACCTCCTTTGCCCATGAGCTAGGCAAGCATGAATATCGATCTATACGATACCTAATGCCATATCATATAGATTAAGTATAATAAATGAACATTTATCGATAGAGGAGTCACATGCGATACCATATCGATACCACCTGCTCGCCATATTTATCTCTTTTTAAAAGAGAGAACATATCTTTCTTTCTATACGTTCGTTAACAAGCGATTGTTAAAAAAAGAGCCTGTCTCTCTTCTGCGGTGCTGGTCTCAGCTCTTTCTCGACTATGTCTCTCTCTCTCTTTTGCTTGAATTATGCCCGAAACCTGTCTTTTATCTCAACTTGCCTCTTCCAATGTTGGGCTCGGACTTAATTAATTATAGGCTGTGCTTGATGGAAAGAAAAGAGTTTTCCCCTATCTAAGTTAAGGGACACTTTCACTATGATTTGCTTGAACTACACTAACTATTTGATCTATGAGTCACCCAAGAGTACTGAACTGACCTTCACTTATGGAACTGAACTGTGACTGCTACTCACTATCGGACCGAGAGAAAGAAAGGATGGGGGGCGACCATTTATCGACTCCCGAAAAGTGAATGTCATCGGAATGAGTCTTTGAACAAGAGCTCTTAGAGTCCAACACATGTGTGATGTCAATGGAACTCTAAGTGGAGATTCTTGTCCCAATTTTTTGGTAAAGGTGGTAACCTTTCCTTTGGGAACGTGATGATATCTTTTATTTGAGGTGGAGTTCTCTTATGGAGATGGGTAGGGGAGGATAATTTGGCCTTTGATTGGGACTGTTGCTCGCCCCCATAATCATAAGTAACTCGAGCATCATCGGTTACGCCTTCGACGATCATCGGTTTGCGGAGGACGATGATCGTTGGAAGGGGTCTTCTGAGATAGGTTCTATCCAGATTGCTTCTGATCAGGAAGACGGACCTCAATGGCACCCACTTGGGTTTCTTCTACTGTGGTAGCTGCACTGGGAGTGGCAGCTGCCTTGGTAGTCTTCTTCCTAGCCTGAGAACTTGATGGAGGATTTGAAGAAGGTTGAGATGATTAAGATAAGGGAATAGTCCCATCCTTGATCTTCCTTTCCATTCGTGCAACTCTATCAAATTATTTCATTAAGGTAGTTGGGTTTCCATAAGCGACGGCAGTCTTTAGTGGTCCGGTCATGTGTTCTATGACCATTTCGGTGGCTTCGGACTCGAGAATGGCAAAGGACATCTTTGAAGCGATCGATGGAGATCGGTTAACATCATCTTTGAACGATTCGTCCGGTTATGCATCAAACCGATGCCTTCTAAGAGTGTAGTTGTCGACTCGTACTAATCCTCTCCCTTTCCGATTATGGTTGGCATTCCCAGAGATGGGAGTACTGACCTGTTATCAGGAAGGGATGGTTAGAGGATTTCTGCTTAAGCATTTGACCCCAAGATTTCCAGATGACTTAGTCATCTCGGAGCAAGCTTGGTCAGAGGATTTTGGCATGATCAATTGTTATTAAATAATGTGATGAAATCCATTCTCTCCTCTCCTATGGGTCATGGTACTATACCATCGTGTTGGACCTAAACACTCCTGTGGAGGTTCGTTCTATTGGATCCACCGGTCGTTCCATTTTAGCATGCCAAAATTATCATGGCCAAATCAACTAAATCGATTCCCAAAATATGACTTTATCTTTCAATGAGGGTTTGTCTCGTTCAGCACCATTACCTCTTGGTGTTAGAGGTCAAGTAACTAGTAGTCTCCTACAATTCACTTCTTTGGTTGAGGACGATGGCGGTTGTCCTCAAGTGGCTCCTGAGCCTATAAGACTCTAAGTGCACCTGAGCGCCTTCGCCTGTGCAACAGCCCATCTAGCAGAAATACCCCTAACAACTGCAGAACTATCATAATGTTCCTCCCAATGGTGAGACAAGTGGTGCCCAAAAGCCTCAACGCCAGTTCACGCCAGCAAAATTCTTCCAATGCTGCTTAAGCAGCATTATGACTTCTATGGCATGCATATCCAGATTTTTATGAAGCTTATTGAGGGTAGCGTATGATCTTTCATCTGGGTAGGATTCTCATAGAAACAAAAGCTTCGATCCCTAGGCTAGGAGATGCTTATGCGATCTTATCCCAACGGTGTATGAAGGGATACCCTCAAGTAAGCTTATGATGGCTTATGGCTCCTTGAGATGCTGGCTCCGATCACATAAGCTTATGATCGAACCCTTTTCTATAGAAAGAAAGTGAGTGAACCCAGCCCCTGATTAAGGAAGGAAAAAAAAGCCACCCTATGGAAGAAAGCATCAGCACGCACGAAAGCAGAAGGAATCCAGACGTTGGCCGAAAATATTCTTAGTGGCGGAATCCATGCGTGGAAAGAGATGGGGAAGGTCGAAAGCGGATCAGGAAGCCCCCCTAATTCCATAGTAGAAAGTCCACCACTGGTTACTGTGTGTTCAAGGGAAATCATCTAAAAATGGGAAGAGTCAGAAGCAGGCAACAGTGGCCAGATCCAGTGCAGAAGCCGAATATAGAGCCATGTCCTATACAGCAGTGGATAAAAGCGCAATGAAGGGCTGGACTTTCCTTGCACAAACAAGGCCTTCTGAAATGTTTTGTGATAACATAAAAGTGCCATACATATAGCGTCCAATCCAGTTTTCCATGAGCAAAGAACTAAGCATCTTGAAGTTGATTTTCACTATGTAAGAGAAAAGGTAATAGCAGGAATCATCTTAACTCCATATCTCAAAAGTGAAGACCAAATTGCATTGCTGATCTCTGATCCAAAATTTGGAAGAGACCTATTTCAGATGCTAGTTAGCAAGCTTTATAATGTAGGTTCAACATTCCCACCAATCTGCAAGTTCAATCTTTCTTTTCCTGGTGAATGTGAATAAATCAGCAACAAACAGCCAAAAAGCCTACTCTTGCGGCTTGCGGCGTAGTGAGAACTATGATTTCAGGAACTCCTCGAGAAAGTCCTTCACTGACTCTCGGGCCAGAAGTACTTCTAGCCTAGCTAACGAACTTACTTGCAGGATCAGGAACTACTAATCCTTAAAAGATCAAAAGTCTTCCACTATTCCAGGGGAAGGAGTCATTGAATACCGAAACTAAACATTCTTTAGGGATTAAAGACAGACTCATTTGCTTATGGAACGAAGGGAAGGAAGACTATAAAGCCTTATCTTACTTATGTATGTAGGTAGCCGACTTCGAAACATCGAGTCTCGAGCTCTAGACGAAATGAAGTCAAGCTATAGTAATTTGTACAATAGCCCTGAGTGACTATGGCTACCTGAACTGAAGGAGTTCCCGCAATACCTGTGAACACTCGTCAGGTAGGCCTTCGGCTTATCGATAGTTCAAATTCCTCAAGCTAGAAGGAAAAAGAACCATAAATAAATAGATTATTAATATAATGTGGTGGCGAAAGGTGGCACCAAGTGTCCAGTAGTCTTTTTTCTTAGAGGCTTTTTCTCTATGGCAATCTAGTCTAGAACTGAACCCGCTAAAAAAGCACTTTATCTCAAACTGGCAAAATATAGCGGAAGTAGCTCATAAAGTTCATCATCTAGAGGAGCTTACAGAAATTTCCTTACTTCACTGACTTCCTGTCTCGAGTACAGGTCGAGGAAGCCCCAACTAAGCTAAGACCTAAGAAGCAGGCCCTCTTCCCTCACCAAAAAGCTGCTATGCTACTCCACTAATTTCAGTCACTGAATCCGTCTTCTTTAGAGATTTCTCACCCATTCTCTATGCCAAATATCGAAAGCTAGACCTTCCTTTTAGCCAATCAAAGGCCAACCTTCATTCCAGATATTATGCCATGCTTGTTCCCTTACTTGAGATGGGGATTTCTTCTCTTACCTTTGCTCCTGTCCATGATACCAGTAACGCCTCCTCTACCTATTACTCATCTTTTTGGCATTGAAGTGAGCCTGATGTCATTCTTGCATCAGTAAGTGCTGATTCATGTCCAGCTCAAAATGAGGGTGGATTCTCAATTAAGGAGATCATCATTTCTTCTGTATGGTCTACAGCTCAAAAAATGATGGGGCTCCAATCTATGGAGAACTACGATGAGCAGACCAACTTGAAGAGGCTATGTGCTAATCTAGACCTACTTGAGAAAGCCTGAGAAAGAGTGCATATCCGAATAGTGGCCTATCAGCATAAGGTTGCTCGGTACTACAACTCTAGGGTAAGGAATAAGGTCTTCAGAATCGATGACCTAGTCTTGCACAGATCAAAAGTTTCTCAACCTGGTGAACGAGGTAAACTAGTTCTAAACTGGGAGGATCCATACCAGGTAGATGAAGTCATCAAGCTAGGAACCTATCGACTAAAATAATTAGATGCAACCCCACTCTCCCAACCATGGAATTCAAAAAATCTCTGAGTGTACTATTAGTAATGTATCATACAACACTAATAAAATCTTTACTCCCTGAAAATTATGATTTCTTATCTACTGATCACCTTGCAAACGTCGAAGACTGAAGGAGCCTTTGATCAGCTTTAAACTAAAGATGGCCTTTGTTTTGCTCGATTGAAGGAGCCTTTGATCGACTTTAAACTAAAGACAGTCTTTGTTCTTTCCGATTGAAGGAGCCTTTGATTGGCTTTAAACTAAAGATGATCTTTATTCGATCTAACTGAAGAAGCTTTTGATTGGCTTTAAATTAAAGATGATCTTTGTTCGATCTGACTAAAGGAGTCTTTGATTGACTTTAAACTAAAGATGATCTTTGTTTGGTCCAACTGAAGGAGCTTTTGATTGGTTTTAAACTAAAAATGGCCTTTATTCAACTCCTTCAGATTGAAGGAGCCTTTGATCAGCTTTAAATTAAAGATGACTTTTGTTCGACCCGACTGAAGGAGCCCTTGTTCAATTTTGAATGAAATGGCCTATGATTGGCTTAACAGAGGAATAATTGGAGATCAAAAATTTCATGCATAAACACTACACAAAGAGATGTGAAATTTATTTTTCACTATTAAAAGTTTTTACAAAAAATGGTGCTTCAAGCACCGCCAAAAAAAAATAAAAGAGAAGGGAAAGAGAAAAGGGATGAGGAGTTCATTCCTTATCCAAGGAGAAGGCCCCCACTTCCTCATTGCTGTTACCAGGGAGGAGGTAGTTGATCCAGTTACGGCATCATCCACTATAAGTGGACCTTACAATCTTCGAACCTGAAGACAAAGGTGGAGGCGGCGACATCAGTGACCTCTTCTTCGAACACCGTCGAGGTCTTGAACTCCTCGATACAGTACTCGCAGACCGCATAGGAGATCCACATGGGAGAGGAAGAGGTGCTTTCACCCCTAGTAGATGGCGGCAACTTCTTCTTAGGCCCCATGAAGAGAGTAGAAATCCAGCTCGACTAGGGGCAGACTGTTGGATTTGTGCCCTAGAAATTAATTGTTGGCTGACACATTATGTATTTTCAGGGCCTAAATTTATACTTGTAATACTTTCATTATAAATAAAGGGCTTTTTCTTTCCAATCATGCTTATGTGTCTATGATTTGTCCTAGAAATTAACAAAGATGATTTTTTGTATATTCTTAAAGAGTTAAGAATTTGGGACATACATTAATTAGTGGTTAATTTCTAAATGCTTCCGATCAAGGGATCATCATGGAGGACAGTGATCAATCTATTTGAGATCGATGCACGGTTCACCTCTCTTGTAGGCAGATGAGTCTTGGGTCTGCAGTGTTGAGATACTGGTATGACAGTATAGGTGGTTGTTAGAGAATAACTTACACTGAGCGTGACCGACACGAGAACCACATGGATGTCTACTCACTCGTCAGTGGTCTTCTCGATGCTGTAGTGGTATGAGTGGTCCTTTGATCTACGGTGATATTGACTATTCATAGTGAGGCTACTGAGTTTGACTATACGTTCCCTTGGTCCCTAGCCATTCGAGTCTTTGCTGTGTATATTGGCTTCAATAGATTCAGGTTTACTGTTTGGAGTAGGATGCATCTAGATAAAATTTATCGATCTTGATAGAAAAAGAGAAGTCCTATGTGATTTGCGAGATTGAGTTCAGAAAGTCTTTGACCAAAGCAAGTATGAATACTAAAAAAGAGTTATCATGAGATTCACAAATAAACTCGAGTCGAGCCAACTTACATAAGACTGACGATGGGATTTGATGAGTTCTCCACGACTCTGTCAAGTCAGGACTCACGATAGAAGGGCTAAATCATACGATAACTGTACCTAGGGATTCATATTTTCATTCGACTAGATCACCACTACATACTGCTAGGTGTCACTGATGGATTGTGAGACTCATCGGACGTCATCTTGATGATCGATGGTCCTCGAAGGATAGAATTAAAAATATTTTAATCCATCAAAAAGAGTTTCTATGATATTGTGATAGAGATAACAATATATCTCACTACCAAATAGAATGAAACCTATGGGGTCACACATTAAGAGATTTAATCTCGAATTTGTCAATTGAGCTTATGAAGTTCCAATTGGGTTAAGATTTATTTGAAATTCTATTAGATTTATGAGAATCATGCTAGCACATGGTTAAACCTAATTCTTCTCGAAATTTTGATTTGATCAAGTCCATAGCCTTGAACCTAACCTAAATTTATTTGAATTTAATTGGGCTCTTAATTATAAGTCCAAGAGGATTTAATTAAGTCAATTAGTTGGTATAATTATCCTAACATTATCTCTTCCATATCTCCTAATTATCTCTAAGTATGCATGTGGAATAGATGGAAGAATGGGTGGCGTAATTTTTTTTTAAAAAAAATTATTGAGCACCATATCCTAGAGGGGCCCACCCCCTCTTATGTGTCATGGCGTGAAAGAGAGAGGGTGGGGTCCATGCCCCATCTCTTATGGCTGGAGATCCCTTTGTGGGGCGCCAAGAGTTGGCATCCCAACCACCTGACATATATTCCATGGATGGCTATTGTACATGCTTAAAATGGTTGATTAATTACCTTTTATATCTAATTTTATTTGGTATAAATTATATTTAAAAGGTAGAGAATTCTTATGAGATAAGGATCTACCTTTTTAAGATGACAGTGTTCCTAATATGTGTCAGGACTTATGTCTATTTAAAGGGAGAACTTTAGGATTTCTTAGTACTAATTTTTCATCAAGAAAACCTTTCCTCTCTCCATCTCCATGCCTCCTCTCTCTCCTATTCTTTCTTTTCATGCCCAAAGGTTGGGTGTTCTCTCTTCCACACGCCTAGGAGTTCTGGTGACTTAGAGATCAAGGATCGAGGAGAAGAAGAAGAAGAATGCAGATCAAGGAGTTGATCTCTCAGTTAAGATCAAAAGAGTTAATCAGAGTTCTCAAAGCCAAGGTTCTTTTATAAGAAAAAAAGTTTGAGATTGATCTCGATGGATACCCATAGAGATCGGACATGTGTGTGGCTCCATCTTCTACGAATCCGAGATCATCTGAAGCGATGAATTTCTACCTACGCAAAGATAATGAGATATGATCTCATATTTTTTTAAAATTTTAGATTAATTATATGTGCTTTCTTTTGGGCTTGGATAGGTTTAAATCTGGTATCTTGCATGTGGGGTTAAAAAATTTAATCCGATTTATTTTTTGCTATATGTTTTCAAAATTTTAAAATCTACATATGCTGCCTATCCTATTTTCTATCAGTAATATCAGAGCCTGATTTTTTGAAAACATATATGATTTAATTTTTAGGTTAGATCTGAAAGTTTTAATGATTTAAAATCAATTTTGTGTTGATATAAGGTTGTCCTAGTATAGGATTGACCCACTATACTGCAAAGGTTGTCCTAGCACAAGATTGATTGGTTTTGAAAATTATTTTCAAAATAATTAAATTAAATTTTTTAGATCTAAAAATTAACATATATGATATATTTATTTTTGATTTAGATCTAAAATTAGAATGATTAAAAGTTCACAACAAACATGTATAAGGTTGTCATGATATAGGGTTTACCCCCTATATTGTAAAGATTGTCCTAGTTAGATGTGAATCAATTTTTAAAAAGATACTTTCAAAATATTTTAATCATTATTTTAGATCTGATTTTATACATATTTGATATGTGTAAATTTAGTTTTAGATTTGAAATTAATATATTTATGATGCATATTTAATTTAGATCTGAAACTACATATATTCGATATATGAAACTAGATTTAGATTTAAAACAGTTTCAAGATCATAAGCCATTAATAGCATGCAATAAAATATAATCTAAAATTATTTTTAGATATAAAATTAAGTTATTGCATGTGGATATGGATTGAATAAATTAGGTCTAAGTGATCAAACTACAATTAGAGTCTAATTAATTAGATCAGGCTAAAATCTATTTTTTGATTTTGAGCTGTTGATTGAACCTAATCGATAGATGATTGGGATTAGATCAAAGGGGTTCAAAGTTGACTTTAGTTGTAGTTGGTCACATCGATTCACATTTTGATGTGAGTTGATTGACTCAAGACCAAAATTTGGTTCAGTGGCTCGGGTCCGTTTCAGTAGGTTAATCTAATCGATTTTAATCGATCAATTTAGTGTCTAAGGTAAATATTTAGATGGTGGTTATTTAATTGATTCTTTTATCTGACCTGGTCAATTTTGATTGGTGTCTAAGAAAAGCAACGGGGGGACCCCCATGCATCTTAACTTACCGGATCATATTGAGAGATTTAGTTTCGTATTGGTTACTTGTTGACTCGAGTTCACCCATGCCAGCTAGACTGGTTAGACATATTGATGTGCTAATCTAATTTAATCAGTCGGATGTTAGATCTGTTGATTTAGAAGAGATATAAACTCAAATCTCCTCATTAAATATTAAGTCTAGAGGTCTTCCATCATTGTAGAGATGCGGGTGCCTTCCTGGCGTTGATCATTTTCGACTGGTTACAGTGGTTCGATTGCATCGAAAAGGTACAACTACTCTATTGATATGTGATGTCTCGAGGTAGAGATGGGATTGGGTCCAATAACTATTAGGTGAGGGTCCCAATGATGGCTTTGCACCCACTGGTGAATGATGGATTTGACTTAACTAAGGAATGTGCCAATAACTGTTAGGTGAGGCCGCAGGACTTAAAGACCTAGCCCGCTGCATCTTGCTTAGTGAAGCAATGGATAAAGTGTTGTCCACTCATCAGTCTATACTCACCAATAACTGTTAAATGAGGTGTGTATAGATTAATGAGACCGCAGTATCCACTTGAAACCGATCGCGTATAGATTTTTGTTTCTGCACCTGAGGAGTGTGAGAGATTCGAAAAAATAGTGAGAGTTTTTTATTTATTTTTAAAGTCTCTAAAATAAATAATATTATATGTATAAAATCTAATTAGAAACTGTTCTCTTTGTAGATAATCATGTCGAGTTCAAATCTTTTAGCCTGAATCCTCGATACAAATAGGTTGACCGACACCAATTACAAAGACTGGCTCTGAAATTTAAGAATCGTTCTCAATTTCAAAAAGCTCATCCATGTCCTCGATCAGGAAGCACCTGAGTTACCTACTCGCCCATCCGCTGATCAACGAGTTACACTTGAGAAGTGGATGGACGAAGATAACAAAGCAAAGTGCTACATCTTAGTGTCCATGTCCAATGATCTTCAGCAACAGCACGAAGACATGAGGACTGCCAAAGAAATGCTCGTTCACTTGTAAGAGTTGTATGGTGAACAGAGTCGCACAGCTCATTTTGAAGTCTCCCAAAGACTTTTCAGAGCAAAGATGCATGATGGGTAGGCCATCAGTGATCATTATTTGACAATGATCAAAAATATAGAGGAGCTTCAGAAGCTCGGTATGAACATGGATAAGGAACTACAGGTGGATCTAATCCTCCAGTCTCTTCCTGACTCATATGGATAATTCATTATGAACTACCATATGAATAAGATTGATGCTACTTTGCCAGAGTTATTGAATATGCTAGTGACTACAAAGGGCACCTTGAAAAGTTCAAGGGGCACATTCTGGCTGTGGAGCGGGCTTCCTCCAAAAGAAAGTCTTCTTTCAAGAAGAAGAAAAAGCCCACAAAGAAGCAAAAGAACGAGGCCAAGCCTAAAAAATAGGTTCCAAAGAAAGCCGACGATAAAGAAAAATATTTCCATTGCAATGTCGAAGGCCACTGGAGAAGGAACTGTCCGACCTACCTAGCAATTGTCAAGAATAGGAAGAAGGATGGGCCTTCTAAAGATATGTTTGAGTTGCTTGTTATAGAAACTAACCTAACAATTTTCTCTTCTTCTAGTTGGGTTCTTGATTCTAGTTCAAGTGCTCATTTGTGCACTTCAATGCAGGATCTTGAAGAAGTTAGGAGACTAAGGGAAGGCGAGATCACTCTCCGAGTCGGCAATGGAGTAAGGGTTGCCGCTGTGGCTGTTGGAACATACCCTCTGTGACTATCTTTAAGATTTAGTTTATTTTTGAAAGACTGTTACTTTGTACCTATAGCCAGTAGAAATTTGATTTCTATCTCTGTGCTGGTACAGGATAATTACAATTTTTATTTCAATAAAGACATGTGTTCTATTTATTTTGGAAATAAACTTGTGGCACGTGCTTTCTTGATTGACGGTCTTTACCATTTGCATACCGATGCAAGTGTAAACATTAACAAGTAAATTGTGAATGCCATAGGGTCTAAGAGATCTAGAGATAGGATCAGCCAAAAGTATCTGTGGCACCTTAGGCTAGACCATATTGGAGAGGACAGACTCAACAAACTAGAGAAAGATGGTCTTCTTGGACCATTGACTTTTGAGTCTTATCTAGTCTGTGAATCATGTCTTCAAGAAAAAATAGCCAAGCTGTCTTTTATGGGACAAGGGAAAAGGGCCACTGAGATATTAGCCCTGGTACACACTGACATGTGTGGTCCATTTGATGTAGAAGCCAGGGATGGCTATATCTACTTCATAACCTTTACCGATGATTATTCATGGTATGGTTTTGTGTATCTGATGCACCGAAAGTTTGAAGTCTTTGAAAAGTTCATAGAATTCAGACATGAAGTAGAAAAATAGATCGAAAAACTCATAAAAATTTTTCGATCAGATCGAGGAGGAGAATATCTTAGTGGAGAATTTCGAGTCTATCTCAAGAAAAATAGTATAGTCTCACAATGGACACCTCCAAGGACATCTCAACTCAATAGGGTATCCAAGAGGAGAAATCGAACCCTATTGGATATGGTTCGGTCCATGATGAGCTTCACAGATCTTTCTGACTTTCTTTGGAGACATGCTTTGCTGTCTGTGATCCATCTCTTGAATTGGATTTCCTCTAAATCTGTTCCTACCACACCATATGAGTTATGGCATGATAAGAAATCAACTCTTGGGTACCTTAAGATTTGAGGATGTTCGGCCCATGTCAAGAGACAGCAGGCGAAGAAGTTAGAGGCTAGATCCTTCAGGGCTTGTTTTATAGGGTATCCTAAGAAAACTATGGGATACTATTTCTACATTTCTGAGGATCATAATGTGATTGTGAGCCATCATGCTATATTCTTAAAAAAAGAGTTTATCCAAGATGGAGGTAGTGGGAGGAAGATTGAACTCGAAGAGAAAGTCTTTGAAGAGCATCGAGTCTGAGAATCTGAACCCAGTAACGAGCCAGTAGATGTGTTACCTTCTCCACCTCATAGATCAAGTAGGGTCTCCCATCCTACTGAAAGATACTTAGGTATTCTTACAGAGAATTTAGAGGAAGCATTCCTTGTGGGAGATAGGGACATTAGGAATGATCCTAAAATCTACGATAAGACAATATTAGATGTAGACTCCGAGAAATGGATGGAAACAATGAAGTCAGAAATTGACTCCATGCATTCCAACTAGATTTGGTCCTTAGTAGATCCACCTGAAGTTATTGTACCTATTGGGTGTAAATGAATTTACAAAAGAAAGATTGGGTCGGATGGTAAGATAGAGACCTATAAGGTAAGGCTAGTTGCAAAAGGTTGTAGTCAACGTGAAGGCATCGACTATCATGAAATCTTTTCTCCCATAGCCATGCTAAAATCCATCCGTACTCTTCTTGCTATAGCAGCATTTCATGAATATGAAATTTGGCAGATGGATGTGAAAACTGCTATTCTAAATGGATATCTAGAGGAAGATATCTATATGGAGCAGTCTCTGGATTTTATGTCCAGTGACAGTGATCACAAAGTCTACAAGCTGCAAAGGTCCATATATGGACTCAAGTAAGCATCTCGGAGTTGGAACACTCGCTTCAATAATGTGATCAAAATATTTGATTTCATCAAAAATGAGGAGCCATATGTGTATAAAAAGATCAATGAGAGCGCTGTCACATTCCTCGTATTGTATGTGGATGACATCCTCCTGATTGGGAATGATATTCCCATGCTGACATCGATCAAAGTATGGTTGTCGAAAGAGTTCACCATGAAAGATCTAGGAGAAGCTTCCTACATTCTTGGTATAAAAGTCTATAGAGATAGATCTAAGAGAATGATAGGACTCCCACAGCATATGTACATAGAGGAGGTGCTGAAGAGATTCAGTATGGAAAACTCCAAAAGGGGTCTTTTGCCCCTTAGACATGGCATTCATCTCTCCAAGAAGATGTGTCCAGACACACCTAAGGAGATCTAGTGCATGAGCAAGATCCCTTATGCTTCAATAATAGGGAGCCTCATGTATGCCATGTTATGTACACGTCCTGATATAGCACTTGTCGTGAGTGTCACGAGTAGATATCAGGCAAATTTAGATGAAGAATACTGGATTGTTGTTAAAAATATCCTTAAGTACTTGAGAAGGACTAAGGATTTAATGTTGGTCTTTGGTGGAGGATCAGAGCTGAAAGTTGAGGGATACACTGATTCAGACTTTATGGCTGATGTCGATGATAGAAAATCTACATCGAGATGTATCTTCTTGTGTAATAGTGGTGCGGTTAACTGAAAGAGTTCCAAGCAGCCAATCCTTGCAGATTTGACCATGAAAGCCAAGTACATCACCATCTCTGAAGCAGCTAAGGAAGCCTTTTGGTTCAAGAAGTTCATTGCAAAGCTGGGTGTGATGCCATCAGATGTCATTGCACTGCACTATAACAACAATGGCGCTATAGCCCTTATTAAGGAGCCCAGATCTCACCAAAAGTCCAAACACATAGAGCGATAATTTCACATCATATGTGAATACCTCGAGAAAAAGTTTGTCGAGGTGCAGAGAGTTGACTTCGTGCTAAATATAGCAGATCTGCTAACCAAGCCTCTCAGCCAACAGAAGACCGAAGCTCACCTTGAGAAGATGGGTCTAAGGTATATGGCCAATTGGCTTTAGGTCAAGTAGGAGTTTGTTGGATTTGTGTCCTAGAAGCCAATTGTTGGCTGACACATTATGTATTTTCAGGGCCTAAATTTATACTTATAATACTTTCATTATAAATAAAGGGCTTTTTCTTTTCAATCATGCTTATGTATCCATGATTTGTTCTAGAAATTAATAAAGATGATTTTTGTATATTCTTAAAGAGTTAAAAATTTGAGACGTACATTAATTAATGGTTAATTTCTAAATGCTTCCGATCAAGGGATCATCACGGAGGACAGTGATCAATCCATTTGAGATTGGTGCACGATTCACCTCCTTTGTGGGCAGATGAATCTTGGGTCTGCAGTATAGAGACACTGGGGTGAAGATGCAGGTGATTGTTAGAGAATAATTTATACTGAACGTGACCAACATAAGAACCACATGGATGTCCACTCACTCGTCAGTGATCTTCTCGATGCTGCAGTGGTATGAGTGGTCTTTTAACCTGCGATGATATTGGCTATTCGCAGTGAGGCTATTGAGTTTGACTGCATATTTTCTTGGTCCCTAGCCATTCGGGTTTTTGCTGTGTATATTGGCTTCAGTAGGTTCAGGTTCGCTGTTTGAAGTAGGATGCACCTAGATGAAATTTATCGATCTTGATAGAAAAGGAGAAGTCCTATGTGATTTGCGAGATTGAGTTTAGAAAGTCTTTGGTCAAAGCAAGTATGAATACTGAAAAAAAATTTTTATCGGATTTATAAATGAACTCGAGTCGAGTCAATCTTACATAAGACTGACGATGGGGTTTAACGAGTTCTCTATGACCTCCGTCAAGTCGGAACTCACGATGGAAAGACTAAATCATACGATAACTGCACCTAGGAGTTTATATTTTTATTCTACTGGGTCGCCACTATATACTGCTAGGTATCACTAGTGGATTGTGAGACTCATCAGATGTCATCTTGATGATCAATGGCCCTCGAAGAATAGAATTGAAAATATTCCAATCCATCGAAAAGAGTTTCGATGATATTATGATAGAGATCACAATATATCTCACTACTAGATAGAATGAAACTTATGGGATCACACATTAAGAGATTTAATCTCGAATTTGCTAATTGAGCTTATGAAGTTTCAATTGGGTTAAGGTTTATTTGAAACTCTATTAGGTTTATGAGAATCATGCTAGCACATGGTTAAACCTAATTCTTCTCAAAATTTTGATTTGATCAAGTCCATAGCCTTGAACCTAACCTAAATTTATTTGGATTTAATTGGGCTCTTAATTATAAGTCCAAGAGGATTTAATTAAGTCAATTAGTTAGCATAATTATCCCAACATTATCTTTTTCATATCTCCTAATTATCTCTAAGTATGCATGTGGAATAGATGGAAGAATGGATGGCATAATTTTTTTTTTTTAAATTATTGAGCGCCATATCCTAGAGAGACCCACCCCCTCTTATGTGTCATGGCGTGAAGGAGAGAGGGTGGGGTCCATGCCCCATCTCTTATTGCTGGAGATCCCTTTATGGGGCGTCAAGAGTTGGCATCCCAACCACCTGACATGTATTTCATGGATGGCTATTGTACATACTTAAAAGGATTGATTAATTACCTTTTATATCTGATTTTATTTGGCATAAATCATATTTAAAAGGTAGAGGATTCTTATGAGATAAGGATCTACCTTTTTAAGATGACAGGGTTCCTAATATGTGTCAGAGCTTATGTCTATTTAAAGGGAGGTCTCTAGGGTTTCTTAGTATTGATTTTTCATCAAGAAAATATTCTCTCTCTCCATCTCCACACCTCCTCTCTCTCATATTCTTCTTTTTTATGCCCAAAGGTTGGGTGTTCTCTTTTCCACATGCCTAGAAGGAGTTCTGGTGACTTAGAGATCAAGGATTGAGGAGAAGAAGAAGAAGGCTGCAGATCAAGGAGTTGATCTCTCAGTTAAGATCAAAAGAGTTGATCAGAGTCCTCAAGGCCAAGGTTCTTCTTGAGAAGAAGAATCTTCTACGAGAAGAAAAGTTCAAGATTGATCCCGGTGGATATCCGTAGAGGCCGAACACATATGCGGCTCTATCTTTTACGAATCTGAGATCATCTGAAGTGGTGAATTTCTATCCACACAAAAGTAATGAGAGATGATCTCATATTTTTCTTAAATTTTAGATTAATTATATGTGCTTTCTTTTGGACTTGGATAGGTTTAGATCTGGTATCTTGCATGTGGGGTTAAAGGGTTTAATCTGATTTATTTTTCGCTGTATGTTTTAAAAATTTTAAAATCTACACATGCTGCCTATCCTATTTTCTATCACAGACATCATACCAAAGGAGGCAAACTGGCCCGGCTCTCCTTTCTTCACCTTCTTGGATGAGAGGGCTGACAGATTGGCCTGGCTCCCCTTTCTTCACCTTCTTGGATGAGAGGAACATCTTGGCAATGACCCTCCTCTTCTTGACAGTCTCTTTGATGGCTTTCTTAGAGGGCATCATGATGGTGGAGAGGATGGAGAGTTTTCACAGAGAAGGGATGGAAGGTGAAGTTTTCGATAGCCACCAGCCCCTTTTTAAAGGTGCAAGCGCCTCTATTGATCGCTAATCGACAGCTTTGACAGCATAGTTGTTCCCTAGGCCATAAATGGCATGTCTTTCCAACTTAAAAAACCAACTTAGGCGATGCTTTACAGACTGGAATATCACCATGCAGCACGTCCCCACAGGCCCGAAGCGGTCTCCCAAAATTTATTCCGTCGGAGGAAATAGTGACCGTTATTTTCCATGACCATTATCCAATCACATCACGTCCATCTTAAATGTGTCATAATTTTTGAAGCACCGCCCACAGTTAATGTAGGAAGCGATTGATATGACAAGTGTCGAAGATTTCTCATCAGGAATGTGATATCAAGAAGTCCAACGATGATGCCAGATAGCATTGCGGAGCAAAAAAAATATGATATAAAAAGTTTTTTTTGCATTTATAAAATTTTCATAATTACAGGAACATCGTTGCTCTGAGTGAATGATGATAAAAACTGTTACATTGGGTCACGACTAGTCCTGGCCTTGAAAGCTTCATCAAAAACTTTCTCATGGATCTTCACATCATCAGGACTGAGCTTGCAAATCTCCACCCCCTAAGACCTACATCAGAAGGTGGAAGACTTAGTGTTGCCTTCAAGAGAGAAGCCAAAATGATCAAGCCTTGGGAAGGCCACCCTGATCTGATTCCTGCATGTCCAAAAGTCAGCAGTGTAGCCCGCATCGAACATGCATCAGACTATGACATTTGGAGATGCAGGATCAACTAGTCCTTATCCGACTAGGCTCTGGGATCTTGCAACCACTGGCTGACTTTCTCTCGATCTATATTTGGCAACTATGTTCCCCGAGCTCTCAAGTTTGGAGATCTTCTCTTGAGAAACGCAAAGCTCTTTTTGGAGCTGTGCCACATGATCGGCGAAGCATCCCCTAGCTTCTTTGGTAGTGGCCTCCGACAACTTCAGTTTCAAAATCCTATCCTGAGCCAAGTGGAGTTGACTGTGAAGGTGGGGCTGTTTAGCAGCACCACCTCAAGTGGCTTCCTCGACGAGTCTTGACAATTTTGTAGATTCAGTAGCCAGATGAGCCCTCTCCATGGAATATACCTTATCATTCTGGTGAATGACCGACCTCAATCGTGCGATTTCTACTGAAGCCTCGTCGAGTGCCTTCTTGATCTTCGATGGCTCCTTTCGGACGGCAACTTTTTTATTTAACTCCTTGACCTTCTTTTCTAGGTCACTTATCTGAGCCCTAATCTGTACAGCAGAAGCTATCGGTAAAGGCTCGTCAGCAAAAACTAAAGAAATATAACCACTGAGAACATGCTGGCATGACTGAACAAACACATGAAGAATAATGTGAAATTAAAAAGGCATAAAATCTCATTTCATTGATGAAAGCTTTCTTACAGGAACAAAAGGAAAGAAAAAATACAAGATGTCTCATTTTTCAACCTCATCCTAAGAGTCGGGAGAGCTTGGAATTGGAGTAGCTGTTGACAGTCCCGAGGGTGCTTTAGTTGAAGGAGTTACCCCTGAAATTAAAATATCAACAGTAGAGACCATCATCACCACCTTCTTGCTCCTAGGCAATCCTTCGACGACTGTAGACTCAGGGAAAATCGGCTCCCCTTCAGCTTCCTCTCCCCTTTCATTCTCATCTAGGAAGGAAAGATCAGCCTTAGAGAGCTAAGCAGTGACTCAACGGTGGTAGTTCTCGTATCCAGTCTCGTGCCCACATTAAAGACCTCCTGATTGAACATGACCTTGACATTGTGAAACTCCTTTGATGCCTTAAAGCTCTCAACTATCAGAGCCTTCTCCTTCGCAAAGTTCATCGAGACCCTAAAACTCTCCATTGTCAATCGATAGGCCTCGATAATTCACCCCACGGCCTTCCACTTGGCATCGATAACCCGATCCTCGGCCATCTTCTCAATCTTTATAACTTTGGCAATGGCCTCCCGTAGCTCCTCCTCCCTCCAAATAAGGTTGGCATTAGTCTTATTCAGCACCTCCTTCAAGCGCTCAACCTCCTCCTTGGCCGTCTCGATTTATGCATGCACCTCTGTTGCAGCAGACTCAGCCCGTCGACGCAAATCCTTCATCATCTCTACTCTACACTTGTGGTTCAAAAGGATGACCGAAAAATGGAGCATCTGCACCAAAGCCATGTCAAGAAAAGAGATGAAGAAGAGAGAAGGAATCAAAAAATAAGAAAAGGAGCAAGGGAAGCACCTAATGCATGGTAGTCATAGAATGTCACTACAGATCATCAAAGTCTATGTTGTCGATTCCCTCTAGCTCCATGGAGAGGATAGTCCTCTCAATCAGCTTCCTAACAACCCTCCAATCATCAAAAGTTGCATCCTCAAGAATCGAAGGAAGTCGAGTATCCATGTCGACTTGGTCTCCTAGGAGAGGCAGTCTACTTGGGCCAGCCACCAGAGAAGGTCGGGCCCCATTTCTAAGCGGGGATGCAGGGGGAGTCACAGCATGAGCTATGGAGGGCGGAGATGCCTACAGCCGAGCAATGGAGACAGGGGCCGCAACCAATGATGGAGGGCCCGAGGGGACGTCGGTCACCACTGTAGCGACGGCCTCGACAGTTGACGTCCGCTCGGCCAAAGCTTCTTTCTGACCGACCGCTGTGATGCTCAGCTTCTTGGAGGTGCCTTCTGATGATGGAGCCTTTCTCTCATTTGGAAGGTTCCTCTTCATCTTGGCTAGATCCTCAGGCCTCATCTCTGCAATCACTGAAAGATGGTCAGAAATATAAAAGGAAAGAAACAAGAAAAGGGGATGACTACACTACTCACTACTAAGATCAGCTTGACTGAGCCCTGTGTTATAGAGAGCTTCATCAGACAATAATTCATCGATGGAGGAAACCCCAAAATCTCTAAGGGTCTTAAAATGACCCTCTTTCTTAGCCCCTAATTTCAAAACTCGAAAGATGAAAACTTCTAGCTGACCCCAGCTCGGTAAATCCCAATCATCTATTGAGGAGTTCGAAACAAAAAAAAACTGCTCACTCCTTCCATCCGTGAACGGAGGAAGGAGCACCCTTTATCAGAGGAGAGATCTCCCTCTAAGAAGAAAAGTACCATCAGTCCTTGGCATATGGGTGCCTCTTGATGGTGAAAAAGGAACAAAAAAGAGAGACAAATGGTCGAACACTGGCCATAATGCAGATGACTAAAAAATCCACTACAAATCTAAGGGAATTTGGGACAACTGCACAAAGGAAAGGCCGTAGAAGCAAAAGATGTCAAGGATGAGAGGCAAAATAGGGAACCTCAAGCCAACTTGGAGTGCCTCTTCTGTACACACCAAGCCAACCAAGAGACGGGTTATTCACCCAATCGCCAGCCATAGGGAGCTTTAACTCGAACTCTGGAGGTCTCTGTACCATCCATATCCGACTCAAATCGTTCGAATTTAGTATGCAACCAAAGGCACTGGCCCAACCTCACTCCATTCCTCGATCGGGTTCTCAGGACTCGCCATCGAAGAGGATTGATCTCCCATAGAATCATTGAAACCCACCATTCAAATCAAAGTGAAGAAGCCGAAAGAGTAGTCTGGAGAAAAAAAGAAGGAAAAAATAGATGGGTGAGGAAGGATGAACGAGAACCCATCTGACAACAAGAGCAAATGACGGAGGAATAGAACGATGGAAAACCCTTTCAGAAACCTTTTCGAGAGACTGCAGTGAAAGCGGCATAGTGGTGACTCAGATAAAGAAGACAGAAAAAAGAAAGGGAAAATGAAAGGGGTTATGAACAATCGAAGGGTCAAGAACAAACTTTTTCCCTACTTATGGCTGAAGGAAACAATCCCCAAAGATATCGCATCACCTCTTGCCAAACGACCTGCAGCATATGGTGCCTCCCTATTTGTCAGCTGTAGCTGCCAGTTGGCTAAATCGATGCCACACTATAAAAGAGAGATTTCGAATCGATGTTTATTTAATTCGGTTGTGATGGCTTGGCCATGATGCTTCACATTTGTCCCAAAAGTTGCACACGTCCCATCAATCGAAAAGCCTCTTCATATCTTTGGCTCAAGGAAGTAGGTGTACTCTTTTCATCTGACCAAAGCTTGAACTTAAGAGTAGGGGGCATGTGTTGGAAAAAATTTTTCATGGGCTGATGATATAAATGAGCTCTCAGGGAAGCAGATATACTCCCTTCGCCTGACCAAAGCTCGGACTTGAGAGTAGGGGGCATGTGTTGGAAAAAAATTCTCATGGGCTGATGATATGAAGGAGCCCAAGGTCCAAGATGTCCAAGCCTAGTAGGCCCAAGATGTCCAAGCCTAATAGGCCCATTTGCTAGGCCTCTGCTGACCTATCATCGACCGTGACTTTCATCATTTCATCACCAACTAGTCATTGATTTCCATCCTATCGGTACTTTGCAGCCTGAGTAGATGAAGACTTGCCAACTGGCACTCGATAACACTCCCTCGGGACTGTCAATGGATTAGGCTGAAAGGTCATTGGCGCACTCAAATGACTAACCCAGTTTGACCAAATGACGATCTTCAACCGATTACATCCAATCGACCAACTCTCTGCTATCGAACAGACCTCGACTCTGGACTTTCCCATATGAGAACGGCACAGAACATCTGACTTCTGATCGTGATGGACCAATCCTCGACTCACTGATATCAGTTGGGACATCAGTTCAAAATTCAATGCCTACCGGGCAATAGCTATCACAAAGTGAATAAGGCAACCACAACCGTCATATTCTGAGAGGCTCGAATGATAATTCCGCCACTACATGCAAATTATGTTTTAGTCAGGCGGGATCATACCAACCGACTTACCAACCAAAGCTCTTGTCTCCGTCCATAAAAGGAGGCCCAAAGGGGACCCTAAAAATGGTATGCTATTACTTTGCCTCTCACGCTCCTTCTATTGAATAAGAGTTCTAACTTGAGCGTCAAAGGATCCCTACCAGAGCAACCTCTAGTCAGGATTTTTTTATAGGTCATGCCCCCAGGAGACCCAATCTCGCTGTCTGTTCCAATGTCTCGGCACCCTACAGAATCTTGCACCAACACCTTGCATCATTGTTTGTTGAACCAGATTGAACCACTTGGTTTGGTCCGTGCTGAGCTGAATCAACGTGGAATCGAAACGGTTCGATCTTGATTTTCGAAATAGGGTCCGAACTATCCTGAATTGATCTAAATCAGGTTGAATCGCCTGACTTGGTACGGTTCGATATGGTTTGGGGCTGAATCGGTTTGGCCCTGTTCCACTTTTTTTTTTTAGTGGATGCTATAGTGTTGTGTTGGTTAGGGGGGTTTAAATGAAAGTTAAGGAAGAGAAGTCTCTCCTCTTTCACTGTTGAATTTTTTTTTTCTTTCCCTATCTAGAGTACAAATGATAAGCAAAAGAAAGAGAACTCGTCAATTAGAGATATGTAAGCTTATCTCATCTTCCATTTCTTCTCTTCTATCTCTTTTTTTTAAAAAAATTAAAATTCATAAAAATTGAAAAAGAGCAATCATACCTAGATCATCCATAGATCTACAACATATTTTTTAAAATAAATAGCTTTCATGCATGCCTACTATCTTAGAAAAATATATGTAACATTCATGGTATGATTGTATATAGATCTAAGGCCAAATTTATTTTTCATAATTTTTAATTTTTTAAATACTTTTTAATTAAAAAAATAAAAAATAAATTAATTTTAAAATAGAAGAATAAAATTTTATTATTTTTACATAATTATTGAACTATTGTGATTGTTCAACCTTTAAAAATGGATCCATCAAGAAAGAAGAAAGAGTCGGAGTAGGAAATTATCTGGGACCACATGTAGATGCTCTCAAGTTGACACTATTGAAGATGCAATTGGTGCAACATAAAATTCAAGAAAGGAGGGATAACTAGATTGAAGTAATACTTGACTGACTGATTATCCTAATGTAGCTATATGCCGAAAGTGTCCACAAGAGGTTCGTTAACTAATGAAGAAGTACTTTGATAATTTTAAAGTAGTGAAGGGGAGGATTTTAAAGAAAAAGGTAAAGATAGACCGCTGAGACATACAGTCACCTTCCTATCACTCTAAAAAGTCAGAGGAAGCATTTGCCCCAAATGATGAGGCATAGATTCAGACTATCATTAATGTGAGCTTGAAAGATCAATGGTGGTTTGAGTAGTTGGCCAGGCATAGAGCTCAATTTGGATTGTCAGTTTATGAGTCAAGATTGGACTCTATGAGCACTATAGCAGAGTCAGAGTTTAAGAAGACCTCCTTAGAGAGCCTGTCAGTAGAGGTATGAGCCGTATTGCTTCTATGTTGAAAGCTTTTGACAGCAGGAGGAAGTTCTTTAGAGAAATTCTAGCTGGAGCCAGTACCATGACTTAGATCTATATGCCCTCCCTAATAGAGATTCTAAGCAATAGAGGGTTGTTATTATGTTGAAGAAGAACAAAAAGAAGGATATGTGATAAGCTATTGCATCCTAGTTTTACTTCAGCCACATCTCAGTGTATGCAGCAGGCAACACATATTATCACTCTACCATTGCATCTATACAGGCTGTCAGTCTAAGTGTAGATCCTCGAGGATCCAAAGACATCTATGGTGAGCTTTTTGACAACAATAAAAAAGAACTACAGAGGTAGATTGCATCATATCAGAGTAAATTGGCCAACATATGAACTTTCGATGATGTGTGATGATTGGACTGGTCCGACTAAGTAGAGCATCATCAACTTTCTGATATATTATGATTGAAAAATATTTTTTTAAAATCTATTGATGCTTTAGATCAGGTGCACGATGCCGCATATGTCCTCAGATTGATAAAAGAGGTGATCGATCAAGTCGGAGAGCAAAATACGTGTAGGTTATCACTAACAATGGGCTATAGTATAAGGCCACAGGGGAGATCCTGATGCAGCGGCGACCACATATATTCTGAAAACCATGTGCTGTATATTGTATCAATTTGATGTTGATAGACATTAGAAAGCTTAGTCGGATGTAGAAAATAGTGGACTCAGCATAGACGATACTAGATTTATTTATAATCATACATGGATTCTATCATTGATGCGGCGGCATACAATGAGAGACATGTTAAGACCAGGTGTCATATGGTTCACTATGAATTATATAGTACTTGATGGTTTGATGGACAAGAAAGTATAGTTATATCAGATATTTGTCAGTTTCGAATGACAAGAAAGAAGATATGCTAGGGCATGTACTAAAGGGAGCAATGCGGAGAACTTAGTGATAGACAAACATTCTGGCAGTGAGCTGAGAATATAGCGAAGGCTATTAAACCTTTATATGAAGTGCTTCAGGTAGTAGACAACGAAAGATATCCTAAATATACTTCTTGTATCATATGATGGAGAGGACAAAGGATCAAATTAGGTTGGTAGATTTGAAACATACCTACGACTACATCCAAATCATTGAGCATTGGTAGAACTATCAGATGGATAGGGATTTGCATCTAGCAGGTAAATAGTAAATCAAGAATGTTTCTAAAATTTAATTGCTCTAGTATTTGTACAAATATGCTTAACTAATTTTGAAATGCATCTACAGCTTACTATCTGAATCCAATGTTCCAATACATGATACTAGGGATAGGCATGGATGATGAGTTTCTGATGTCCCTACGAAATATGATAGACAAGATGGAGCCTAATTCAGAAATTATGGCTTTGTGCATACAAGAAGAAAGTTAGGTTGAGTGATTTTTGATTTTTTGCTAACTTAGTTGTTTCTTCAACCAATAAGATATTATAACAAATATATTTTTTATAGATAAAAATATTTAAGGAGGACACTGATAGCTTTGCAATAGATCTAGCGATCACAAGTAGAAAAAAATTAACTCTAGATAGATTATATATGAATGATAATTCTTATTTGATATTATATCGCTACTCATAAGTCTACTATGATACAATTTTATTTTAAATTTTGTTCAATCTTAATGCTTTTGTAGCTGAATGGTGAGTCTATTTTGGATTTGCAGTGCCTATTCTAAAGCAACTTGCCATCCAATCCTCTCTCAGATGATCTCCTCGAGTGACTGGGAGTACAATTAGTCGACCTTTGCCCTTATCCATAGTAAGTAGAAAAACTGTCTAACATAGAAATGCCTCAACGACCTTGCATATGTTCACTACAATTTGAGGTTAAGGCTAAAAATGCATTCAAAAGAAAGTTGAGTTGAAATACTCAGATTTAACTACGAATGGTTTTGTTAATGATAAGGGATCCAATGATCAAATAGATTATAAGTTAGCAGTAGGAACTGGAGCTTGATGAGTCAGGATCACCTCCATGACGAGCTAGTTTCATAGCTAGTGAGGTTTGGATGGATGCTAAGCAATGGGCAATCAATAATATTCCATGCAGGCTTCTAACTGATCAGCCAAAATAGACTTCCTTGTGAGATACGATGAGAGGGCAGGCAGCTCCTCAACGTAGAGACAAAGAAAAAAGAAAGACAATGCCAGCCCCCATGGAGAGAGTGAAGCAGTCAGTTGACCTAGTTTACTTACATTTAAAGATCAGACAGAGCGATGATGGTAGTTCTTCTGATGGCTATGGATTTGGAAGTCATAGAGGAAGTGGAGGATAGAAGACCATTGTTTATAAGATGCAGCTGCAAGATGGTCTTCAATTCACTAGTAAGTCTCAATTTATGCATGCCATATAAGATAGGAACCACAGGACATGAGTTGGTAGAGCTATAAGGATATGATTTTATACAAATGATGTACTCCTTGAGGTCATTCAAGATATCATGTAGCCGAAGATGACCTCGCATGTGGAGTTGGATCTATGGATATATCAAATTCTTTATCATATTTTGGATCCTCTTATCCATAGCTACAGACAGCTGATGATTCATATGAATATGGATATAGTATGTCCGAGGTATCATCTTTTAGCGGCTACTACTCTATGTACCTGGAGCATCTTATGGATTGAATTTTACCTGTCGGTATATTCAGATGGACCCCTCCACAAGATTCATATGGATATGGATATGGATATGGATATGGATATGGTATGTCCGAGATATCATCTTTTAGCAGCTACTATCCTCTACATCTGGAGCATCTTATGGATCAGATTTTGCTATCAATATATTCGGATGGGCCCCTCCACAATCATACTATCAGTCTAAGGATATCTCTCAAAGTTAGAGCTTCAGTGAGAGATCTGAAACAAGTTACAATCTAGCATGCATACCTTATGAGATGAGCGCAGAAGATTGCAATACTGCATAATTAGAAGGATGGGCTGATGTTTTACCAGATTATATAAATAATCTAGATATTTATAAACAACATCGATACCCAACGAGATTCTAATTCTTGATATGTATTGATTATTTATTTTTTATATTTTTTAATTAATTTAAGTATTTTAAGATTCAATAATATTTCATTCTTTAAGATTATTTTTTCTAACATAATATTATGTTAGATTTAGATCTACAACACACACTTAATCACGAATGTGTCGGAGTGATACAAACATCTAATAAATCAAGAAACAATAATTTGGACTTAAAATCATTTAAGAAATAATAAAAATTTGATTAGATATTTTAAAAATAAAAAAATAAAAATAAAAATATTGGGCTTGTTGGTTTTGTCACGCCCCGAATCCGGGACATAACACGGCCATGCTACCGAGGGATGGACCCACGATAACATGAAGCCAAAATTCATCTTCTTAAATATAATAACAGATGTATCTCCAATAAATGTAATAATAAAGTTCAATTTAATTATTTTATCAAAACTAGTTCAGAGCATCTAAATCCAGAGATAAAATAATTCAAGTCTTAAAATTCATAAAGACTACAATCCATAAACATAAACTGAATTCCTAGAGCAAAATTTCTAAACTTGCTTTACTGATCTCCAAGCTTGGATTCTCTTTCCTTCGATCCTAGCCTTATTTCTCTGTACATAAAAGAGAAAATAAAAAGAATATGAGCTACACTAGCTCAGTAAGTAGACTTTCGCTTCCTTACCGGATCAGGCATAAGTTTTCTATGATAATACATCATTTAGCAAATAACAATTATTGCAAAAATAAATATTTCATAGAGCATATAATAAAACAAGTTATAAGCTCATCATGCATGCATAAATCATGTATATTTCACAATTATGAATCGTAAATCATTTTTATCATGTATTCATGTCATGTTTCAAAACATAGCTCACAGACATTCTTGCTAAGGTCACTATTATACCCGTGACAGGGCCATGTTTCTTAATCGACAGAGTTCTTAATTCATGTGCCAACTTTATACCCGCTGGCAGGGCCATGTTTCATGTGGATGCTAGCTCCGGATGTCGACCTTCCCGAAGGGATTCATTCATAGCCATCTGAGAGCCTTTGAAATCTTTATATCTTTTTCTTAAAGCATACATATATATAGATGGAAAAACAATGAAATTCATGCTTCATAATCATGCTATTTTCATAAGACATTCATGAAATCAATGCTCATAATAAAACATGCTTTTTCATATCATATATGCTGATCCTTATTTTATGAAAAATTATGATTTTATCAATAACAATTCTTTGCATAAAAATATGATCATTTAAAAATAAATAAGGAGCATAAGATCTACTTACCTCGATCGTCCCGGACCTTTTAATCTTCCTTAAAAGAATCAGACAGTCCTATTTAAAATATTAAATCATTAATAAATTTCATATTTTTAATAAAATTATATAATATAAAGAAATGATCGATTTGATAATCAGTCCAATAAATCTCTCCCATCGGCTCTAACCCGATTTAAGGTCATAGGTCCCTAAAAGTGAAGAAGATAGCCTAATAAGGGATTCATAGGATTTTTTTTTATTATTATTATTTTTTAGAGAGAGAAAGTAGAGAGAGAAAGTAGAGAGAGAAAGTAGAGAGAGAACGAATCCAATTTTAGAGAGAGAAAGACTTTAGAGAGGGATGAGAGAAACTTTCTCTCACATATATATATATATATATTTATATATATTTTTTTTCTTTTTTTTTCTTTTTCTTTTTCTTTTTAGAGAGAGATAATAGAGAGAGAGAGAGAAAAAGAGGGAAGAGAGAAAAATTTTCTCTTTTCTTATTATTATTTTTATTATTATTATTATTTTTCTATTTTATATTTTCTTTACTTTTCTTTTTTTTTTTCTTTTCTTTTCTTTTTCTTTTCCTTTTTCTTTTCTTTTTCTTTTTCCCTTTTTCTTTTCTTTTCTTTTCTTCTTCTTCCCGGGCTTTTATTGGGCCGAAACAGGGGACCTTGAGGTCCCCGTGCCTTGATCGGCCGATCAAGGCCATAACATGGCCGGTGGTGGCCGGCGGCAACGGCCGACCCTCCCGGGTTCGGAGAGACCAGAGCCGGCGGTCGACGAGACCGTCGGCGTCGGAAAATCAGAGGAAAGAGGCGGTGAACAGGGGGTTTCCTTCTCCAACTAAATCCGGCGACACCCGTCGCCGGCCATCGTGCTCACAGGCACGGGAAAGAAGGGAGAGAAGAGAGGGAGAGAAGGAAGACCTTACCACAACCTCCGGTGACCCCCACCGGCGTGCAATCGCAGCGAACACGGGTCGAGGAGTCGTGGCTTCAAACGAGAAAATCGGAGGAAATCTCCGACAATCGACGGCGACTGAAGGGTCTACCCATAGAAGAGAGAGGGGGGTTTCTTATAGGGTTCGTCCTAGGGTCTTTCAATGGCCCTAGGACTCCGATTCTTGATCGGAGAAGAGGAAGACTCCGATCGGGAGTCTTCCTGCTCTGTTTTTTTTCCCTTTTTTTTTTTTTTTCGGGTGGGCTTTGAGCTGGTTTTGGGCCTCAATTGGGTCGGGTTATCACATTCTACCCCCTTTAAAAAAAAATTTCATCCTCGAAATTTAACATACCTTCATTTTCAAATAAGTGTGGATATCTCGTCTTCATATCGTCTTCAAGCTCCCAAGTAGCCTCTCTCTCTTCATGATTACTCCAATGAATCTTTACGTATGTAATAGTATGCCGTCTTAGAACTTGCTCTTTTCGATCAATAATTTGCAGGAAAAATTCTTCATAGGTTAGATCTTCATGAACTTGCAATGGCTCATACTTTATCACACTGTTTGGATCAGGTATGAACTTCCTCAGTAGTGAAACATGAAAGACATTGTGTACTTTGGATAAATCTGGTGGTAAGGCTAGTTCGTATGCAACATCTCCTACTCGATTTAAAATCTCAAAAGGTCCAATATATCGCGAACTCAGCTTGCTATGCCTCCCGAACCTCATGACACCCTTAGTAGGTGATATTTTTAGAAAAACATGATTACCGATCTGAAATTTTAATTCTCTTCTTTTTCTATCTGCCCAACTCTTTTGTCTATCTTGAGCTGCCCTGAGTCTTCTCTTGATTAGATAAATTTTGTCTCTGGCATCTTGAACTAACTCGGGATCAATTAATTTCTTTTCACCCACTTCATCCCAATACAGAGGAGATCTACACTTTCTTCCATATAGGGCTTCATAGGGTGCCATCTGGATACTAGAATGAAAACTGTTATTATATGCAAATTCAATCAATGTCACATGATTATCCCAATGTCCTCCGAAGTCAAAAGCACAAGCTCTTAACATATCCTCCAGAGTTTGAATTGTCCTTTCAGATTGGCCATCGGTCTGAGGATGAAATGCAGTACTAAGCCTCAATTCTGTTCCCAAGGCATCTTGAAAACTTTTTCAAAATCTAGATACAAATCGTGGATCTCGATCAGATACAATACTTATTGAAACACCATGCAGACGTACAATTCCATCAATATACATCTGGGCTAACTTATCAAGCGGAGTGCCAACTCGAAAAGGTAGAAAGTGAGCTGATTTAGTAAGTCGGTCAACAATCACCCACACAGCATCGCTTTTTCTTGTTGTCCTTGAAAGTCCAGTAACAAAATCCATCGTGATATGTTCCCATTTCCATTCTGGTATCTCTAATGGTCTTAGCAGACCAGCAGGTCTTTGATGTTCGGCTTTCACTTGCTGGCATATCAAGCATTGAGATACAAACCGAGCTATCTCCCGTTTCATTCCATTCCACCAGAAGAGTTGTTTTAAATCTCTATACATCTTTGTACTACCGGGATGAAAAGAGAAACGAGATTTATGGGCTTCTTCCAAAATTTTTCTTTTTAGTTCAGAATCACCCGGTATACATAATCTGTTCCCAAAATAAAGAGTTCCCTCTGTATGTAGTCTAAACTCAGTTCGTAACCCTTTCTCTATGTCCTTCTTAATCTGACATAAATGAATATCACTTTGTTGGGCCGCTTTTATCTGTTCGATTAATGCTGGTTGTACCATTAAATTTGCTAACACTTTCTTAACATCAGTACAAGTCACTTCAATTTGTAAATCTTCAAGATTCCTAAGAATTTGTTGCTGAAAGGATAGCAGAGTCATCACATTCGTTGAAGACTTCCTACTAAGTGCATCTTCCACCACATTAGCTTTTCCAAGGTGATATTTAATATTTAGATCATAATCTTTTAATAATTCAAGCCACCTTCTTTGCCTCATATTCAGCTCTTTTTGAGTAAATAAGTATTTCAAGCTTTTATGATCAGTAAAGATTTCACATGATTCTCCATATAAATAGTGTCGCCAAATCTTTAAAGCAAAAATAATAGCTGCTAACTCCAAATCATGGGTCGGATAATTCTGCTCATAGGCTTTTAGTTATCGAGAAGCATAAGCTATGACCTTATCATTCTGCATCAACACACAACCTAATCCTTTCTTAGAAGCATCACTATAAATGACAAATCCTCCTTCATTAGATGGTAGGGTAAGAACTGGGGCAGATATCAATCGTTGCTTCAGATCTTGAAAACTCTGCTCACATTCACTGCTCCATACAAATTTTGTTCGTTTCTGAGTTAAGCGAGTCAGAGGAATTGCAATTTGGGAAAATTCTTTGACGAATCTTCTATAATAACCAGCCAAGCCTAAGAAGCTTCTAACTTCCGTCACATTGGTCGGTCGAGGCCAATTTACCATGGCTTCTATCTTCTTTGGATCGACTGAGATTCCTTCCTTGGATATTACATGGCTGAGAAAGACAATACTATCCAACCAGAATTCACACTTGCTAAGCTTGGCGAAGAGCTTCTCTTTTCTCAAGGTCTGAAATATGATCTTCAAATGTCTCTCATGTTCCTCTATATTTTTAGAATACACTAGGATATCATCAATAAAAACAACAACGAATTGATCCAGATATGGCTTGAAAATCCTGTTCATCATATCCATAAAAGCAGCCGGTGCATTGGTTAGTCCAAAAGGCATTACTAAAAATTCATAATGGCCATACCTGGTTCTAAATGCAGTCTTAGGTACATCGTCCTCTCTAATTCTTAGTTGATGATAGCCAGATCGTAAGTCGATTTTGGAGAAAACTTGAGCACCCTGAAGTTGATCAAATAAGTCATCTATTCGTGGAAGAGGATATTTGTTCTTTATGGTTACCTTGTTCAACTCCTGATAGTCAATGCATAATCGCATGCTTCCATCTTTCTTTTTCACAAATAACACAGGAGCTCCCCAGGGTGATGTACTTGGCCGAACAAACTTTTTATTCAAAAGTTCTTGCAGTTGATCCTTTAATTCTCGTAATTCTACGGGAGCCATCCGGTAAGGAGGTTTCGAAATAGGTCCGGTTCCTGGGGTGATATCAATTTTAAATTCAACTTCATGCTCTGGGGGCAATCCGGGTAGTTCATCTGGAAAAATATCAGAAAATTCCTTGACAATTGGGATATCATCCAGCTTTATCTTTTCCTTCTCGACGTCTATTACATGGGCCAAAAATACTTTGCATCCTTTCCTTAAAGCTTTTCTTGTGTTCATAATTGAGATTATACCCAAAGATTGTTTGGATTTCGTATTATGAACTTCGCCTTGAAAGAAGAATTGCGGTTCATCCGGAATTTGAAATACCACTCTTTTTCCAAAACAATCAATATGTGCATGGTATGAAGATAACCAGTTCATCCCAAGAATAACGTCAAAATCATACATATTTAGCTGAATCAAATCTGCTGCTAATTCTTTTTCTTCTATTTGGATTATGCAATTCTTGAAAATAATGTCAGCAACAACAATATTTTTAAAAGGTGTGCTAACTTATAATGGTTTATTTAGTTTTTCAGACACACAATTCAAAGAAGTAGCAAACTTGAGAGATATAAAAGAGTGTGAAGAGCCAGAATCGAATAACACACGAGCATAAATAGAATTGACTAGGATAATACCTGTCACCACTTGATCATTTGCATTGGCCTCCTGCTGGTTTAAAGTAAACACTCGTGCATTTCCTTTTTATTTTTGATCAACTGGTTTGTTAGATCTAGTGTCATCTCTTTTCTTATTTGGGCAATCACGAGCCATATGTCCTTTTTCACCACATAAGAAGCATGCTCCAATCCTCTTGAGACAAGGTCCATTGTGATTTTTTCCACAGTAAGAGCAGGATGAAGATTTTTTCTTCTTATCAGAGTTATTATTTTTGAAACTTTTCTACTGATCCTTTAGACTTCTTGCTGATCTCGGTCTCTTCTTATCTCCTCTTTCTAGTTCTGCTCTTTTCAATTCAGATTCCACTTTCAAAGCTCGCTCCAGTATGTCCTTGTAGTTATTGAAAATATGAGAAGATAGACGGGATCGAATTCCATATCTTAGACCTTGTTCAAATCTGTTAGCTTTACTCCTTTCGAATTCCATAAGCTGGGGGCAGAAGCGGCCTAGCTCATTAAACTTGTTAGCATATTCTAGCACCGTCATATCATCTTTTTGCTTTAAGGCTAGAAACTCATTTTCTTTTACCAACCTCATTGTCCCCGAAAAGAACTGGTCATAAAATATCTCTTTGAATTCTTCCCAAGTGAGCTGATCATCATTGTTCCCATAGGCAGCTTTTATTGCAGTCCACCAAAACTCGGCATTTCCTTTTAACATAGGGATGGCTAATCGGACCTTCACATTCTCAGGGTATTGCAGGGCATCAAACATCTTTTTCATCTCTCGAATCCATGTCTCTGCAGCCATAGGATCAGATCCACCCTCAAATAGAGGTGGGTTGAGCCTTCTGAATCTCTCATAGTATGACTCCATAGATAATGTCGGTCGAGGAGCAGTCTGTGCCTGCTGCTGAATAAGCTGAGCCACCACTTGACATACACCAGCAATGTCCGCCTGTGTGGCCGGTGCGTCAGGAGCCCGCTCAGCTGGTTGATTGTCAGCTCCTCGTGACGTCAGTCTTGCTCCTCTTGCTCCTCTTGTCCTAGCGGCCATATTTGCCAAAGTCTCACCCTCCCTATCGCTCATCGCTTCCTATTCAAATGTCAATCATTATTACGTTATTTTATAACAGAGTTACAGTACAGTTAATAATTTAAGTCAAAGTCTAACTATGCATAACCTAGCAACTCACTGTTAGGTTTTAAGTTCTATCCTTGATTAAACCTATTGCTCTGATACCATAAAATGTCACGCCTCGAATCCGGGACATAACACGGCCATGCTACCGAGGGATGGACCCACGATAACATGAAGCCAAAATTCATCTTCTTAAATATAATAACAGGTGTATCTCCAATAAATGTAATAATAAAGTTCAATTTAATTATTTTACCAAAACTAGTTCAGAGTATCTAAATCCAGAGATAAAATAATTCAAGTCTTAAAATTCATAAAGACTACAATCCATAAACATAAACTGAATTCTTAGAGCAAAATTTCTAAACTTGCTTTGCTGATCTCCAAGCTTGGATTCTCTTTCCTTCGATCCTAGCCTTATTTCTCTGTACATAAAAGAGAAAACAAAAAAAATATGAGCTACACTAGCTCAGTAAGTTGACTTTCGCTTCCTTACCGGATCAGGCATAAGTTTTCTATGATAATGCATCATTTAGCAAATAACAATTATTGCAAAAATAAATATTTCATAGAGCATATAATAAAACAAGTTATAAGCTCATCATGCATGCATAAATCATGTATATTTCACAATTATGAATCGTAAATCATTTTTATCATGTATTCATGTCATGTTTCAAAACATAGCTCACAGACATTCTTGCTAAGGTCACTATTATACCCGTGACAGGGTCATGTTTCTTAATCGACAGAGTTCTTAATTCATGTGCCAACTTTATACCCGCTGGCAGGGCCATGTTTCATGTGGATGCTAGCTCCGGATGTCGACCTTCCCGAAGAGATTCATTCATAGCCATCTGAGAGCCTTTGAAATCTTTATATCTTTTTCTTAAAGCATACATATATATAGATGGAAAAACAATGAAATTCATGCTTCATAATCATGCTATTTTCATAAGACATATTCATGAAATCAATGCTCATAATAAAACATGCTTTTTCATATCATATATGCTGATCCTTATTTTATGAAAAATTATGATTTTATCAATAACAATTCTTTGTATAAAAATATGATCATTTAAAAATAAATAAGGAGCATAAGATCTACTTACCTCGATCGTCCCGGACCTTTTAATCTTCCTTAAAAGAATCAGACAGTCCTATTTAAAATATTAAATCATTAATAAATTTTATATTTTTAATAAAATTATATAATATAAAGAAATGACCGATTTGATAATCAGTCCAATAAATCTCTCCCTTCGGCTCTAACCCGATTTAAGGTCATAGATCCCTAAAAGTGAAGAAGATAGCCTAATAAGGGATTCATAGGATTTTTTATTATTATTATTATTATTTTAGAGAGAGAAAGTAGAGAGAGAAAGTAGAGAGAGAATGAATCCAATTTTAGAGAGAGAAAGACTTTAGAGAGGGATGAGAGAAACTTTCTCTCACATATATATATATATATATATTTATATATATATTTTTTCTTTTTTTTTTCTTTTTCTTTTTCTTTTTAGAGAGAGACAATAGAGAGAGAGAGAAAAAGAGGGAAGAGAGGAAAATTTTCTCTTTTCTTATTATTATTTTTATTATTATTATTATTTTTCTATTTTATATTTTCTTTACTTTTCTTTTTTTTTTTTTCTTTTCTTTTTTCTTTTTCCTTTTTCTTTTCTTTTTCTTTTTCCCTTTTTCTTTTCTTTTCTTTTCTTCTTCTTCCCGGGCTTTTATTGGGCCGAAACAGGGGACCTTGAGGTCCCCGTGCCTTGATCGGCCGATTAAGGCCATAACATGGCCGGTGGTGGCCGGCGGCAACGGCCGACCCTCCCGGGTTCGGAGAGACCAGAGCCGGCGGTCGACGAGACCGTCGGCGTCGGAAAATCAGAGGAAAGAGGCGGTGAACAGGGGGTTTCCTTCTCCAACTAAATCCGGCGACACCCGTCGCCGGCCATCGTGCTCACAGGCACGGGAAAGAAGGGAGAGAAGGAAGACCTTACCACAACCTCCGGTGACCCCCACCGGCGTGCAATCGCGGCGAACACGGGTTGAGGAGTCGTGGCTTCAAACGGAAAAATCAGAGGAAATCTCTGGCAATCGACGGCGACTGAAGGGTCTACCCATAGAGGAGAGAGGGGGGTTTCTTATAGGGTTCGTCCTAGGGTCTTTCAATGGCCCTAGGACTCCGATTCTTGATCGGAGAAGAGGAAGACTCCGATCGGGAGTCTTCCTGCTCTGTTTTTTTTCCCTTTTTTTTTTTTTTTCGGGTGGGCTTTTAACTGGTTTTGGGCCTCAATTGGGCCAGGTTATCACAGGTTTGACTAGCATGCCACACCATATCGATACTCAATACGGTATTGAATCGATATCATACCATACCGCCTGACGACCGATATGTCATCTGGTACTGGTTTAGCCTTTCTTGTCTTGCATACTTGTGGAAAAAATTTTCTATGAATATGCGGTCGTTGCTATAACTCTGACTTGTGATTTTGGATTGGAGTCATAAGAACTTATTTAATGTAATGTACAATTGTTAGAGAATATTTTTTCTCAAAACTAGTAAATCATTGATTCTACTTTCTTTTCTACTATTTCAATCTTTATCAATAGGCTCCTTTATGCTTGCAAATCTGAACATCATTATATATATCTAGCTACACTATTCTATAATATATCAATAAAATAAACATTCTCACCCAGTTTTTTCCAACACACTTTAATAAAATGTTCCCTTTGACAATTTATTCAACTTATTTGAATTAAAATGACAAGCAATATAGCACTATTAAATTTTAAACATTATTCTTCTATTTTTTTGATAAATTGAAATTTATATCATTTTAGAGTAAATATAGCCATAAGAATCAAAAAATAAAATATACACAAAATCAGAAGAAATATTTATCATAGCAGTCCACAATATAGACCAATATGACTAGCCACATATGTTGTCATCTAGTCTACACTATTTGCTTCTCTATAAACATGTATCATCTCAAACAATTATAAAAATGCTCTCATTCTCTAGTAGTCATGAATCAATGGATGGGAGTTGTTATCTATATTTGATAAACTTGATAACCACCAAACCACTGTCATAGAATCCCCTCAAGAGTAACGTGAAAAGCATTTAACTGTTTTATAACATATGTCAGGCCTCTGAATGCAGCATGCAACCCTGCTATTGGTACCATAGTCTCAAATTATCTGACACCACCTACCAACTCAGTCCATTGTTTTTCCCTCATGCTATTATTATTTTTAAAAAAATATTAAATAACAAAAATGTTGAGTGGTGGACAAATACTAACATGCCCTTCTGGAGGTGGACTCTACCTGACACTCAACTTTTATGCCTTGCGCTAATCTTCAGTTGCCATAAAAGATTGGTAATCTAAAATAGAAAAAGATAATATATCTTGAAAAAAGCTAGGTTATTTAGAGAGTGTATAATTGGAATAAGATTAGCTGTAGCATCTCAATTAATTATTGATGGTTGCTCAACAACTAAAATTTATAAGATTCTGTTAGAAAAACAAAAGACTTCCTGCACATATACTTCATGAATCTCAAACCCCGGTTATTCAGAGGGTGTACAATTGGAATAAGATTAGCGGTAGCATCTCGATTAATTATAGATGGTTGCTCAACAACTAAAATTTATAAGATTCTGTTAGAAAAACAAAAGACTTCCAGCACAAATACTTCATGTTTATATAACATATATTTATGTTGTTTGGTACAATATATCTTTTTTTTATGAAGGACAAAACAAAATAAAAATTAATGGTTAACTTGCAAAGCATAAATATAAACATAAATAAAAACAAAAGACCCATGTGGATAGGACAGAATATAATGAAACCCAAGAATGAAACCATAAACATCCGAAAAAACTGGTGATAACCATGATGCTTTAATGAGACAGCACTGTTATAGAAACCTTCGCAGAGAAGGAATGGCATGTTCATTCAGTCAGAGGAAGTGCAGGAAAGTCAAGGGAAATTCGTTGGATACTATATTTTAGCCTATAAATGATCAGAGAAACATCACTATCAGACATAGAAACACAATGAAACATGGGGGACATACAAAAATATCTCCTAGAAGATGTCTTCATAACAAATAAAGCAAAGGCTGCAAAATTGCATAAAACAACGTTAAAAGTTCTCTTGGTTCGGTGGAGCTGATGTATCTTGCTGTCTTTGTAATGCCATTGAGCATTATCCCCACAAATTGGGTGAGCTTTAATTTGCAGCTGCCAATTTTTAAAAACTAACAAACCCCTTCTCCCTTAAGCTTTCGACGGTCTCCATGATGCTTGTCTCTAGAGGAATATAGTCAATCACTAAGCTTTTTGCCTTCTCCTTTGAGACCTGGAATATTGGCACAAAAGGCTTGTCATCCGCACACCTGCCAGTATACAAAGCTTGACATTTAGAGAATAAGTTTTGAAACAGAGAGCTTTATCTAAGTAGAGATGTACATTTTGATCGAAGGATAACACATTAAAACTTATCTCTTCAAGACCTAGTGATTGGAATGACTGAATAAAAAGCAGCCTTAAACCTCTTCGGAGTAGGAAAGGTAGAGAAACAAGTTGATAGAGGAGGCAAAGTAGAGGTTGCTACAAAAATATACATCTGTGCTCTGGAAAAGTATTTTAGCATTTATTTGATACTTTAAAGATACAAATAATAGATGATTAGGGAAAAGTAATCAAGCATGATGCTTGTGCTTTATATCAGTGCCAAAACTGAAAAATGTTTCAAAGCACATTCATTAGTTAATCAATAACTTCTAGCTGATACATGGCATACATTTAATTATAGATGCATAGCTCTAATCTTCATCAATAAGATATACAGGTTTTTCTATCAATGGGGTGGGGAGATAACATTAAGGCTACAAATTAAGCAAAGCCTTGTGGTAGAAAACTTGAGCTAAAGAATAGGATGTTCAATTAGAATTTGGATTTGATCCATGTGAGAAAGATTGCCAATCAATGGTTATCCATGGTTGTAGAAAAACTTTAAATTGACATTATAAACAGCTACAAAACACACAATTCGAGAAGGTCCAAGATACTTAGGGCATTGGCATGGCCTAATGTAAAAGAAGAGAAAGCATCAGATCTAGTTTCCATTGTTATGGCTGGAGCTACTTGTTACATTTTCATTTTCTGTGCCAAAGCTTCTTATGACTTGGGAGATGTAGATGGCTAAAGATTAAATGAGGAAATTAAGGAGGACAAGTTTGAACCTAAGAGAATCTTAGACAAAGCTCATGAGGTCCAACAAGCTTACTAGAAGAGATTAGTACAAAGCCGTGTCCAATGGAGAGTCATGCGCGAAGTGGTATCTATGGTACTCAAGACACATAAGGTCCATGAAGGTGGTAGAGAGAGAAAATATACACCAAGAGAGAGAAATCACCAATAGATGGCAGCAGGATGTCCTGAAAACCCTGTTGCTAATAAACAGACACCACATAAAGTGGAAAACGACAATTAAGCATGGTGTCTGCAGTTGTGCTTGGCTGCATTTAAGTATCATGTATTAGTAGATAGTACGTCAAATTGTTTCAGCTTTACCTCACATTTTGGACTAGTTTCAGCTTAAATTTACCAAAGCTAGAAATTAATACCTTTGAGTTAAAGCAAAGATAAAAAGAAAGAAACAAAAAAAAGGGTACATATTAAAAAAAAAATTAGGAGAAAGAATGAGAGATCTAAAACATAGATGAGCATGAATTAAAGTTTTCTTCTTGGAATCATGCATGAATATTTTGACAAGGTGATATAGATAAAAAATAAATATGCTCATACATAACCATTTATTATTGTAGACAGGAACAAAAGCTTTTAAGTCATAGCATGAAATAATGTCGCTGCCCCAAAACTAGGGTTAGATTTTTCTGATGAAATCTGTGTGGTTTCAGTCAAAATATGCTCGAATAAAGTTCAATTATGTCTACACTTCCTTGACTCCTCATAGGTATGATAAACCAAGTAGAAAACCTGGATAAACTAGTAATTCTCAGCAGGAATTCAAACCATTATACAAAGTTGTAATGTGATTTGGCATCTCTTCAGTTTGCGCTGAATCTTTACTTGAATACTTGGTAAATAATTGAATGTATCTCTATCACTGTTGACTCACCCAATCATGACAAAAAGCAACTTTGGTAGTTGAATCACTACCACATGGTGGATGTGTCAGATTTCCATGAAATTATGTGACCTAGCTACAAAAATTAAGCAGTAAAACAGAAAACAAAATTTACATATCCAGTAGTTAGTGCCAACCCATTGCAGATTACAATCAAAAGTTATGTCTATGAGCTTAAAACTTAATAAAGTATTTACTTAGTACATCAAATGGCATGATACTTGAGGAACATATTAAAAATGTTTTTGTTAAACAAACAATGTCGGCAAATATGTAAAGACTAATCCATTATTCACCAGATAGGTTGCTTGCTGCGACACTTCACATGCTAATCCCATCTTTGATTGTGTATTATTATATGCAGAGACAATTTGCAACCTCAGTATGGATAGGTTTGCAGCTTGGCTAAGGGTGAGAAAGGAATGAATTGCTGGATTCTGGATGAAGATGGGAAATGGTCCAAAAGCATTAGCTATGATATGCAGTCATAATCCACAAGCAGCAATACATGTTCTAAGACTTGGCTGTTACAAAACTTTCTTTTACAAGATAGACCTACTGAACAGACAAAATCTTTAATTGAATACTTGGAAAATAATTGAATGTATCTCTACAGCTGTTGACTCACACAATCATGACAAAAAGCAAATTTGGAATCAACACCATATGGTGGACATGTCCAATTTCCATCTAATTATGTGACCCATCGACAAAAATTAAGCAGTAAAACAGAAAACAAAATTTTTATATCAAGTAGTTAGTGCTAACCCATGGCAGATTACAATCAGAAGTTATGTCTATGAGAAGTATCACTTCAATATATTGATAGAATCTTTTTCTCAATTAAAAAATATAAAGATAGGTTTCTCTTATGTCATGTACTACAAATTCTTATCGAAAAGAAAAATAGTTGTTTCTTCCTATAAATAAAGAATTTGTTCTTGTATAATCTTGTATCATATAATCAAATAATAAGTTTCTATTCTGACATGGAAAGAAAAGACAATATACAAGATGGGTAGAAAGAGTCCCTCCTTTGGCTTGATCTATAGCCCGAAACTACAGGAAAACTTAATAAAATATTACTTAGTGCATCAAATGGCATGGTAATTGAGAAACATATTAGAAATGTTTTTGTTAAACAAACGATGTCAGCAAGTATGTAAAGACTACTCCATTATTCACTAGATAGGTTGCTATTGCTGCGACACTTCACATGCTAATCCCATCTTTGATTGTGTATTGTTATATGCAGAGACAATTTGCAACCTCAATACAGATGGGGTTTGCAGCTTGGCTAAGGATGAGAAAGGAATGAATTGCTAGATTCTGAATGAAGATGGGAAATCGTCCAAAAACATTAGCTATGATATGCAGTCATAATCCAAGAACAGCAATACATGTTCTAAGACTTGGTTGTTACAAGACTTTCTTTTACAAGATAGACCTACTGAACAGACAAAAAAAATAAAAAACCAAGATAGAAACATTGAGAAAGAATGTAGGACAAAATCCAGAGAGACTGCATAGCTGTAATGAGAAAAAAAGAATAACAAATTAGCAATTAACAAGAGAGTTATTTTCCTTGAATGTGTTTCTAAAACAGATGCCTTAGCAATTACATAAATCCAATGGCATTGACGACAGTTACTAACTTCTCTGGCAGTTTAAGGGTAGGATATTGGTCATGCAAAATCTTCACAAGCTCTGCATGGTGAGCAACTCTTTCAACTAAACAATATCTTCCACTTGCTGAGGGAACCTCAAATGCCAGAATATGTGCCATGGCAACATCTTTGACATTAACCCACCCAAAAGTTGCATTTGGATATGTGGAAGATCCTACAGAAGATTCAAGAGGCAATTGTTAGATTTTAAGTCTCTTCCTTCATCAACAAAAAGTTATAGAAAAAAATAATCTAGATTCAATAGAGCATGCTTATAACATTAAAGTGAAGCATATCAAAGAGTTCGATGAGAAGCATGGTTCAAAATTCTATATGAATGAAACATGTCTCTGGAGATGTTTCATAATTCAACCTCCAGCAATGAAACTAGACATCAAAACAATTATCAACTTATTTTGGCCCATTTTGGATAACCACTAGATCTTCATGTAGGCATTCACTTTCTTCATTTTTTTAATTAATTTTATGACTTTTATGTTTTGAGATATGTTCTATTGATCTTATATATTATACCTTTCTTTTGGTAAACTTTTTTTTATCTTAATTAGATATGATGTCCATCACCATTTTTTCTATTTCTTTACAGCTTTAGTTTAATAAGTAGTTTATCTCAACATCTCTAAGAAAGTATGGCTCTAAATCAAGTGGAACAGATGAAAAGGATTCATGTAGCCAAAGCCAACTACTTTGGGATTAAGGTTTGGTTGAGTAGAGTTGAGTTTATTTTAATAATTAGTGTTCCAGCTAATAATATGAATAGCTTTTAATAGTTTCCTAGCCAAAATTATAAAAAGCTATATCAAAGATCAGATATAAAACAAATTTTATATGTTGGGTTCGAACCTGCAACTGGAAAGGTTAAAAATCAAAGCTACAAAAACATAATGTCGGTGGATACAGTGTATCTAGCCCCACTAATAAACTCCAATGGGCAAAGCTTTAATAAAAGAGCCAACTTATTTTCACTTCAACGATTTTCATTAAATCATTAACCTACTTTTTATCAAATAACATAAACAACTTGCCGTATTGGTTTCATACATGTTTGACATTATGATATTGTATCTAAATAGTAGTTAGTTAAACATTTGCTGCATGCTCCTCCATTTGACTTATTGATATTTTAATGTGTTTTCTTTTTCTTAGCACTTTTTTCCTCTTTCTGGAAGGAGCACATATTACTGTTGTAGAGTGTTGAGCTAAAACCGTGAGACGCTCTCTCTCTCTCTCACACACACACACAATTGCTGTTGCTGTTGTTGTGAGCAGCTTGCTTTATTGGATGTTTTCTTAGTTATTATCATTGAAGGAAACTCTAGACCATTATGTCATGAGAGCGTAATGCCCTAACAGAAGCTTATTTTAACTCCTTAAAGGAATTTAAGTGGCATAAAAAATTCAAATGTGTTGAATGCTTATTTTTATTAGGATCTCAGGTCGATGTTCCACTTTCAATCTAAACTCATATGTGATCAATGGCACATGGTTAAGAGCCCTCTCATAAGCTAGTTTACACATGGCATTGATACTGACTTTTCTTTGATCAATTAAAATTTCTTTGCCAAAACAAAATTTTGGGAGATATTTTGGACAAAAATCCTGATAGTTCCCTGGTAACAGAGTTACAATTTTTTTTTCTCCTTTAGAAAATGGTACCACAACTCCGTTGATCACAGAGTACATAAAGCGTAAGGCCTCAAATCCCATGACTTCAAGCATGCAAGCACCTCTAGACTTGCCATAGTTATTCTAAATAGTAATAAGTACTGCCAAAATTTTTCCTCATGCTTTCAAGATGAGGTTTCTTTTTGTTCACAAAAAGCACACTCCACTATAGGTAGATAAATTGAATCTGGTTACTGTTTACTAACATTCATCTAATATGATATGTAACATGAATTTTACATACCATTTATCAAGTTCAGGATTGCAGCAGTACTTGTATTTAGAGTAGGTTGCAGAAGAGGACCTATGACCATTGATGGGTTTATTGTTACCATGTCAATAGAATTGTCCTTTGAAAACTTCCAAGCAGCCTCCTCTGCCAATGTCTTCGAGAGTACATACCACAACTAATAGAGACCGAGAGGTTAGGAAAAATATTCTCGAAACAGCACCTAAAACCTACTACGTTATTATAACATTTAAAGAGGAGCATAACTATGATAGCCCGAGGCCCATGTAAGAATCCCAGCAAAAAGCCCAAAACGAAAAAAAAAAAGGAAGGAAAACAGAGGAGAAGAACTCCCGAAGGGAGTCTTCTTCCTCCATTCACCGGCTCCTAATCGGAGTCGGAAACAAGTTTCCTCCGGCTCTATTTAAGGAGGAGAACCCTCCTCTCTCCTCTCATCGAGGAATCCCGGGGCAAAACGGCGGCAATCGCCGGAAATTTCTCACGGAGATCCGTCGCTGTGCCGTCCAATTTCTCATCGGAAAAGCTTCGCCGGCGACGGAGGTAAGCCTCCTCCTCTTCCTCTCTTCTCCCCCTTCCTTCCCGTGCCGATGTGCACGCTCGCCGGCGACCGGAGTCGTCGGATTTTATTGCGGAAGAATTTTCTTTTTTTGCCATTTTGCCGTCGCCGGTGGTCACCGCCGACCACCGGTTTGGCCCTCTTCTTATCGGCGAGTCACCCCCTCCTGCCAACGGCCGCCCCACGCCGGCTGCGCCACCGGCCGGCCACCCAATGAGGGGACCTCAAGGTCCCCTGTTTCAGCCCAAAACAAGCCCACGGGAAGAAGAAAAGAAAAAGAAGAAGAAGAAGGAAAAGAAAAAGAAAAGGAGAAGAAGGAAAAGAAAAGAAAAAGAAAAGAAAAAGAAGAAAAAGAAAAAGGAAAAAAAAAGAGAAAGAAGAAAAAATAAAATAATAATAATATAATAATATAATAAATAGGATTTTCTCTCCTCTCTCTTCCATGATGAAAAAGAAAAGAAAAAAAAAAAGAAAAGAAAAGAAGAAGGAAAAAAATAAAAATAAATTAATAAATAATTATATAAATAATAAAATATGAGAAAGAGAGTTTCTCTCTCTTTCCTCTCTCTCTTCAGCTTGAATTAGTATTTTCTCTCTCTAGAATTGGACTTTCTCTCTCAACTTTCTCTCTCTAAAATCCTCTCTCTAGATTATTTCTCCCTCCTAAGATTTTTAGAATTTTGAGAAGAATGATGATGAATTTAAATGATCCTCGTGATGGATTTTTGATCTGTGATCGTCGGACGATACACTGACATCCACTTTGATCAGATCAAGTATTTTTAGATTTTATTTCTCATGATCTTATTGAATTGTCCACATGATAATCTTAGCATGATTTGATCTGATCGATCGAATTTATTGAATCATATCGTCTGAGGAGTTCAAGATGAGTTTTCTCTCTCTAAAATTTTCTCTCTCTAGAATTTTCTCTTTCTAAAGTCATTTCTCTCTCTCGATCGATTTCTCTCTCTTGATCGATTTATCAATGAGAAAATTCTTTCAATAGTCCTGATCTGATTCTAATGAAGAATCCTGAACCATGATTGTCAGACAGCGTACTGGCACCCACCTTAATCAGACCATGAATCTTTAAATTTGATTATCCATGATTTTGATCTAGCCATGACTTGATTTGATCATGTTGATTTCACCAATTGAGATATTGGATCAATCGTAATGTTTGATTGTGTCACCTGATCAATTCGAATTGTACCTCATGAATTCTCTCTCCTCTGATTTTCTTTCTCTACTTGATTTTATGAAATCGATGAAGAAACCTCGGTCCTATCACTTCGAATCCGATTTGATCTGATAGTCAAACTTTGGATCGTTTAGGTCCTAATTAGATTTTGATTAGATGAAATTAGATGATCGGACCCAATCTAAACCGTTGAAATATGATATTCGTATTCTTTCTAATTATTAAAATTGATTCTGTATAGGATTGTGGATGTTTGATCATGGGATATCGCGATATGATCTACGAATAGAATTTTTGGAAGAAAATTTATAGAATTATGTGGATTTATTGAAATGCGTTCGAGGTAAGTAATGTTTTAATTTTTCTAGATTTATCGACAAATTATAATGTATTCTTCTGACATGATTTGTGAAACGATGCATGAATTGGATGAATGGTATTTTGTTATGAAAATATCTTATTTGAAATGTTATGATGAAGCATGATTGAACATATTGATTTCATGATGCATTACATTGATTGATTTCGATACTACATGATTATATGTTTTATTATCGAAATTAGAATATGAAATATGATTTATGAAGAATTATGATATAAGAAACATTATGAATTGACAATCTGACTATGTAAAGGACCCCGTCAATGGGGGCATATACGTTGGCAATTGATTGTCCTGAGGGTTTATGTCGCCAGCGAGACCAGCGACAAACCGCCAGAGAGACCAGCGGTTCCGAAGGACTTTGCTGCCAGATGATTCGCAGCTCACCGCAAGCAGATACGCGGTATTATGACCCTGCCACAGGAAAAATATGGTCATAGCTCATGGTTGACGAAAAGAAATTGAAGAACAAAAGTAATTGAAATTTGGAAAGAAACTTGAATTTTTGAAAAAAAAAATGAATTTGGCAAAAATTATGTTGCATAATTGAAATTGATTTCGAATTGATGAACTCTATATACTTATTTTCTATAAATGATTATTTACTTATATGCCTGATAAAATTTGTTGAGAAGTGATCATTGCTTACTGGACTGTCTAGCTCATTACCTCCTATTTTACTGTTTTTTTAGATGTTGAAGAATTAAGATGATACAAGATATGAATGGAAGAGTGATCAGAAGCAAAAATCTTCATATTTTTATTTTAGGTTGAAAGGCTTATTGAATTTGATGCAAAGCCTTTGAATCGTTGTTGAATTTATTGAGATATTAAAGAAAAAATTTAGGTCGTTATATTTTAGATTTAAATTGTTGACTAATTATTCTGCTGTTATTTTAGGATAGTACGATAAGATGCCTTGCATGCTTATGGGAAGAGTTTTCTATGAGTATGCGATGGTAGCCATAACCCTCGATTCACAATCTCGGGTCGGGGGCGTGACAATTAAAGTGGTATCAGAGCATAAGTGAATGAATTATGAAACATAGAATCAGATATAGAATGGGTGTAAGTGGATAGATACCAGGGACATTATAGTGTAGATATTTGATGATTGTAGTGGGAGAAATATTTAAAAATTTTGATTAAACATTGAGATTATGTATAAAAGGATCGCAAGAGATTATGACATATGGAGTTTGAAATATGATGGATAATCTATAGATCATGATATGATTAGTTAGATCTTGATCGAAAGTAATCACAAAAGGATTGACATAAAATTTTATTGTGCATTGTGGTTATTAATTTGATCATTAGTTATTCAAGTGAACCGTAAGTTCAAATTCGATGTGAGAATAATACTATGATATTACTTCTAGTTGAGAAGTTGACTATTATTGGAAAGGTAAAGATTTGATAATAAAATATTGTTCCAGAATGGACTAAGAAAAAATCTTTTATGATGCTTGATTGGAATATTTATCGAAATTGAATTTGGTATGTGGATTATATATAAAGTGACATAATAGGATGAATGCATATTTGAGGATATTGCAAAGAAACCTATTTCTTATTGATGAAATCGATTATGAGATTGTAGAATATTCATCATACTGGAATCTTTAATCATCATCTTTAGATCTAGAAAATAGATCTTATTATGTCTCTTGGAGACTACATGATGTGTATGAAATTCCAATTTAAAGATTTCGTATCTAAGTTGATCAAGAGATTTTTTGATATTATTGTTGAGGTTGTTAATGAAAAATTGATATCTTTAGATTAAGATAAAAGATCTGATTTATATTTATTTCAGATTAAGGGATCCATGTGAATTTATAATTTAAAAATTTGGGATTTAGGAATTGATATGGAGTTCCTTTGCTTTTGTTAACGAGGTCCCTAATTGAATCTACTATTAAATGGAGATTTGATTTTTGAAACTTGTATGATTGTTATGAAAAGATATTTGATAGATATTGAAGATCCTGATGATAGAAATTTTAGAAAAAAAAAATAATGATTTAAAATTCTTATTCTGATTATGTCCAAATTTGGCAGAGCATCGAAAGATTTTTTTCGTTGATTTGACTTATAAGAATTTTGATTTGAAAATTTATCGAATTGAATTGATATGAGAATTAAGATTTAATTCATATTGATTTTAGTAAATTTATATGATGGTTTGAATATGATATTGAACTCAAGGGTTAATCAAGATTATTGTACACCAGTAAAAGTATGAATGAGAATTGAAAGTTAATCTTTGACTTTAATTGAAATTTAAAATTTTAGATCTTTTCTATTGATAAGATAAAGAAATAATTTGATCAAAATTTTTTTGGTGAAGCTAAGAAATTTTGATTGTTAGATCAGAGTGCGCAGCGGAAGCATGGTAATCTGGATTACTTTGAGTAAGTCAGGAATGTTGATTCTTTGAGTCAAAGAATTATGATAGATGATATGGTTTGATACAAGAAAATTTATTGATATTAGAAAGAATAATATTTTAAAATTTTGAATCATTTTAGATATCCTAATGTGACTTTTAAAAGTAGTGCTTCCACCTACTATGCTACAAAAATAATTAGCATCCTAATTCTAGGATGAGTGGACCTTTGATTTTTGATTTTTGATTTAGAATATCCTAAAATTAAATTTTATAATTTTCTATTTATTAGAAAGGATTTGAGATCGTTTATCGAATGATGATTTTGATCTTAGATTAGTATACTCAAATATTTATCTCCAAAGTATAATAAAATTTGAAGTTTGGACTCTTGTGATCATTATTATTTCTCTGACTGAATAGAAAAGATTGAGGTTATCTGTTGATATTGACGATTGTTCTACAAAAGATGGATTGGAGTTATTTATAATTTAATTTGATAATGAATCGATTAATTAAGAGTTGTTAATGTTTAGATAAAGAAAATTGATACACTTACCTAGAATAGAGACATTGATTTTGATTATAAGAAAAATATAGTTTTGCTTTAGATCAATTTTTGAGTTATTGATTTTCATTATGGAATGACTTAATGATAAAATTTGCTTCAAGAATTAGAATATTTAAGAGTTTGAGGGTTTGAGTAAGAAAATTTTGATGACTAGAAATAGTGATATTGATTCAATCAACAATGGTGATATTGATCTTTATGAAATGACTTAATGATAAAGTTGCATCGAGAAATAAAATATCAAAAGTTTGGGAATGAGATTGAAATGATAAATCTTCAACCTTTGAAAGTACGAATAAGAGAAAATATTTTTGAATTTTGATTGATTAGAATGTCATCAAATGATTCATAAGAATTATGTTTTTCCTATCTTATGATGGGTTGAAATTAAGAGTGGTTCATATTTTGAAATAAATAAATAGAAAAATGAATGATGATGAATGAAGTTCTTATGCAAGAATAGAGACATTGACCTTCTTCTATTCACAAGAGATAGATTTGATTTGAGTCATGAGATATTGAACATTATTTTACAGAAAATAAGATCATAATTTTGAAATCTTGAAATATTGAAAATCTTTGAGATGTTGATCTTGATAAATAAGAAAATGGACGGTTCCGTTCAGATCGATATTTGATGTACCGACTTTTTCTTATGAAATAATTTAAGAATGAATTTTACATCAAGAATTAGAATATTAAAATATTTGTGGATGAGATTCAAGTAAGAAACTATGAAGACTCAGGCAAGAAAAATTTTGAGGACGAAATTTCTTTTAGAGGGGAAGAATGTGATAGCCCGAGGCCCATGTAAGAATCCCAGCAAAAAGCCCAAAACGAAAAAAAAGGAAGGAAAATAGAGGAGAAGAACTCCCGAAGGGAGTCTTCTTCCTCCGTTCACCGGCTCCTAATCGGAGTCGGAAACAAGTTTCCTCCGGCTCTATTTAAGGAGGAGAACCCTCCTCTCTCTTCTCATCGAGGAATCCCGGGGCAAAACGGCGGCAATCGCCGGAAATTCCTCACGGAGACCCATCGCTGTGCCGTCCAATTTCTCGCCGGAAAAGCTTCGCCGGCGATGGAGGTAAGCCTCCTCCTCTTCCTCTCTTCTCTCCCTTCCTTTCCGTGCCGATGTGCACGCTCGCCGGCGACCGGAGTCGCCGGATTTTGTTGCGGAAGAATTTTCTTTTTTTGCCATTTTGCCGTCGCCGGTGGTCACCGCCGACCACCGGTTTGGCCCTCTTCTTATCGGCGAGTCACCCCCTCCTGCCGACGGCCGCCCCACGCCGGCTGCGCCACCGGCCGGCCACCCAACGAGGGGACCTCAAGGTCCCCTGTTTCAGCCCAAAACAAGCCCACGGGAAGAAGAAAAGAAAAAGAAGAAGAAGAAGAAGGAAAAGAAAAAGAAAAGAAGAAGAAGGCAAAGAAAAGAAAAAGAAAAGAAAAAGAAGAAAAAGAAAAGAAAAAGGAAAAGGAAAAAAAAAAGAGAAAGAAGAAAAAATAAAATAATAATAATATAATAATATAATAAATAGGATTTTCTCTCCTCTCTCTTCCATGACGAAAAAGAAAAGAAATAAAAAAGAAAAGAAAAGAAGAAGGAAAAAAATAAAAATAAATTAATAAATAATGATATAAATAATAAAATATGAGAAAGAGAGTTTCTCTCTCTTCCCTCTCTCTCTTCAGCTTGAATTAGTATTTTCTCTCTCTAGAATTGGACTTTCTCTCTCTACTTTCTCTCTCTAGAATCCTCTCTCTAGATTATTTCTCTCTCCTAAGATTTTTAGAATTTTGAGAAGAATGATGATGAATTTAAATGATTCTCATGATGGATTTTTGATCTGTGATCGTCGGACGGTACACCGACATCCACTTTGATCAGATCAAGTATTTTTAGATTTTATTTCTCATGATCTTATTGAATTGTCCACATGATAATCTTAGCATGATTTGATCTGATCGATCAAATTTGTTGAATCATATCGTCTGAGGAGTTCAAGATGAGTTTTCTCTCTCTAAAATTTTCTCTCTCTAGAATTTTCTCTCTCTAAAGTCATTTCTCTCTCTTGATCAATTTATCAATGAGAAAATTCTTTCAATAGTCCTGATCTGATTCTAATGAAGAATCCTAATCCATGATTGTCAGACAGCGTACTGGCACCCACCTTAATCAGACCATGAATCTTTAAATTTGATTATCCATGATTTCGATCTAGCCATGACTTGATTTGATCATGTTGATTTCACCAATTGAGATATTGGACCAATCATAATGTTTGATTGTGTCACCTGATCAATTCGAATTGTACCTCATGAATTCTCTCTCCTCTGATTTTCTCTCTCTACTTGATTTTATGAAATCGATGAAGAAATCTCGGTCCTATCACTTCGAATCCGATTTGATCTAATAGTCAAACTTTGGATCGTTTAGGTCCTAATTAGATTTTGATTAGATGAAATTAGATGATCGGACCCAATCTAAACCGTTGAAATATGGTATTCGTATTCTTTCTAATTATTGAAATTGATTCTGTATAGGATTGTGGATGTTTGATCATGGGATATCGCGATATGATCTACGAATAAAATTTTTGGAAGAAAATTTATAGAATTATGTGGATTTATTGGAATGCGTTCGAGGTAAGTAATGTTTCACTTTTTCTAGATTTATCGACAAATTATAATGTATTCTTCTGACATGATTTGTGAAACGATGCATGAATTGGATGAATAGTATTTTATTATGAAAATATCTTATTTGAAATGTTATGATGAAGCATGATTGAACATATTGATTTCATGATGCATTACATTGATTGATTTCGATACTACATGATTATATGTTTTATTATCGAAATTAGAATATGAAATATGATTTATGAAGAATTATGATATAAGAAACATTATGAATTGACAACCTGACTATGTAAAGGACTTCGCCAATGGGGGCATATACGTTGGCAATTGATTGTCCTGAGGGTTTATGTCGCCAGCGAAACCAGCGACAAACCGCCAGAGAGACCAGCGGTTCCGAAGGACTTTGCTGCCAGATGATTCGCAGCTCACCGCAAGCAGATACGCGGTATTATGACCCTGCCACAGGGAAAATGTGGTCATAGCTCATGGTTGACGAAAAGAAATTGAAGAACAAAAGAAATTGAAATTTGGAAAGAAACTTGAATTTTCGAAAAAGAAATGAATTTGGCATAAATTATGTTGCATAATTGAAATTGATTTCGAATTGATGAACTCTATACGCTTATTTTCTATAAATGATTATTTACTTATATGCCTGATGAAATCTGTTGAGAAGTGATCATTGCTTACTGGGCTGTCTAGCTCATTACCTCCTATTTTACTGTTTTTTCAGATGTTGAAGAATTAAGATGATACAAGATATGAATGGAAGAGTGATCAGAAGCAAAAATCTTCATATTTTTATTTTAGGTTGAAAGGCTTATTGAATTTGATGCAAAGCCTTTGAATCGTTGTTGAATTTATTGAGATATTAAAGAAAAAATTTAGGTCGTTATATTTTAGATTTAAATTGTTGACTAATTATTCTGCTGTTGTTTTAGGATAGTACGATAAGATGCCTTGCATGCTTATGGGAAGAGTTTTCTATGAGTATGTGGCGGTTGCCATAACCCTCGATTCACAATCTCGGGTCGGGGGCGTGACAATAACCATAAACTTTATTGAAGCTACCACATACAAATGCTAAACATAATTATTCTTTTGTCTT
>NC_025997.2:112226132-112246132 GCF_000442705.2 Elaeis guineensis | reverse complement strand
GTCTTATCACCATTTGATGCCAACTGGATCTCCCCCTGAATCATTGCTACAACAACTTGTTGGTCCCCTCCGTAGAACTCCAATGTTTCCACTTCAACCCCTTTGCCATGACCTCCTCAACTCCCCTCTAAAACTGCCACCTCAACTCACTTTTGACCTCGCCTCCATACCTTCAGTCCTACTACCTCAACCAGCACTTATTCCCACCACCTCAATTTCTATAGTGCAACAACTTCAATCAAAGAACAAAAGAATAACGAAGAGGATCATCAGATCTGTAGAACTGTTGGTGATCTTTTGCTTTCATTGCCTCAACTAAGAAGAAGAGAGAGGTCAGTTGATTGAGTTTCAGGGTAAACGGTCTAATCCAGTCCGAGTCAAATTAAGTTGCTGACTTGGTGGTTCAAACAGTTGAGCTGCTTAGTTCATAGGTCCAAATGGATTTCAACTAGATACAGGTTTTAACTCAACCAGCCCACCATAGCTAGCAGGTGGCCAATCAAACAGCTAGACCCCTGTTGCTCCAAAAATTGATTTTGATAATCACAAACCATTTGAGGAGACTACTAATGAGTTTCTTATCTTTGGAGAATATTTTAGTGATGTTTCAGGTAGTCCAAAATATTGAGTTTGAAAAGCTCCATCAAGTATGTCAAAGTTGAAGTTTCTGCAAGTTGGAGAAGTTTTTGAAGCCTTTTGGAAGTGTCAAAGTGATTCAAATTCATTTAAGAGCATTTGGTAGTGTTCTGGTAAATTTCGGATCTTAAATGTATGAAAAATTAGATTGGAACAAAATAGGGTGACCTATCTTGGTCATCCCCTTTCATTGGATAGCCGGCATGCACTGTTTTGGCTTGTGGCAAGCAGTGGGACAACCTCTGAGATCCTGAGACCAAAATAGAGAGCCCGTTTTCTATCTGGCCAAATGAGGCATCCCATGGGACGTCTCATTGCCAGTGAGGCATCCCATGGGACATCCCATTCTGGCGAACATACATAACGGCTAGTTTTTAGTCCGTTTTTGATGCATTTAATGCGCATTAAATACTCTCCAACGGCTCTTAACCGACACTAAGACACTCTCAAGTCCAAATAGAGGTTATAAATACTCTTTTGAGGTAAAAAATCAACTAAGTTTCAAGCATTCAAAGCTTACATCCGTGAAAGTTAAGAAAATTCCTAAAAGAAAGGAAAAAAGCATTCAATCAACTTATCAACCACTCTCCAACTGCACTCAAGTGTGCTAATCCTTTGAGGGTGTTTAGCAAAGGCTTCTTTCCCTTGAGTATTATATTTTTATTGCATTTATTGTGCTCATTTAAGGGGCTGTTGTGCTGAAATTTCTATACACTCTTCTTTTGCTATTGTATTTTGGGTTTTGAGTTTTGGAGGGTTCCAAAACTCTGATAGGTTGATCCAAATCTGAAATCGGAGTGTTGTGGGTTGGCTTGTATCCGAAAAATAAGTGTTCTTGCTTGGATAGCAAGAGTCGGGGTTATCCGACGTGTTGTATCTTGAAATCCTTTTAGTAGATTGAATTTTCAAGTAGACTTGAGGAGTTGATGTAAGTGCAAGGTTGGCACCGAACCACTATAAATCTCTTGTATTTGTTGTGTTTGCATCTCTTTGTTCATTCATTGTGCTTTATACTTGCTTACTTATCTTTTGCGATTGATTTCATTTTCTTAGCTAATCAATTCACTTTACTCGACAAGTATAGCATATTTTTTGAGTGCACTAATCACAAAAATTTTAAAAAGATCCAATTCACCCCCCCTTTTAGGCTCCATATCTAGGCAACAACCCCACTAATCCAGCCAAGTCTCAAACACTGGTATTAACTAGATTGCTTTCTCAATACTCACTTAGTACAAAGAATGCATTAACTCCAATAGTAGCTTAACACCGGCAAAGATTGCACAAAAAAATGACAAAATTATGATGATACTACTTTTGTTCTGCAACACTGATAAGTTAGGAGCAAAATGAAATGGTACATTATAGAAACAATGTAAAGCTATAGAAAAAAATAATAACAATGTTATTTTATAACAGAGATAATAATATGAACCTGTGGATCTGTGACATTGAGATAGAAAGGAGATGCGGTGTGAAAAACACACTCACACCCCTCAACCTCTGAATCGAAAGAGCCCTCTTCCAATAAGTTTGCTTTAAGCAAGTGCAGCCTCTCATTGGCTCCTTCCAAGGCACGCAAATGCTTGGTTTTCTTCGGATCAGCTAATAAACATGACATAAAGAATATAAAATGAGAGACCAACATTAGTTTTTAGCAAAATTTCAGGTCTACATATGTCCTATGATAAGTGGTGGTGACAGAATTTTGCAAAAAGATTAGATGATGATCAGAATATTGCCTTTCTCCATGATCCATTAAAATAAGAATAATAGGAAGAGATTGTTCAGACAAAAATGACTGAACAAGCAGTAAACAAAGAATAGAAGAACTTAGGATTTCATCTTCAATGTGTGAGACAAATACAGGCATAATTATTGGAATGACCGAAAGAAACATCACATATCAAAGTATTATCATTTAAGTGAAAAGCAGGAGTGCTTCTTTAAACCTACTATAATTTTAACGAAATCAACGTCATCCTCAATCTACCTCAACTGAAATAGAGGATCTCACTTGTAAGAAGCCCATTATCATTCAAATGCTGTAAGTAGGCTTCAGAGTTGTACCGTAGATAGTTCATACTAAATCACTCATTTTTAATTTAATCCATGAAACACATTTGAATAGAGAGAATTTACTATCCTGTCAAATTTTTTTTTCAAAATTTTGTCCCATACAAAAATGATCAGGATTAACTTTTCCTTTTTCTTGGCAAATAGGATACTAGTTCCCATATATATATAATGGACAATTTCATGGACAGTACTTCCTTAAATATTAGAAGATGAGTGGATGCTGTTTACCTAAGTGAATCTCCATATGATTCAATGTGAGAAGAAGTGAGATTTATTGATGAAATAAATTAGGAGACCTCTAACCCAATTTATGGAGGACAGTGAAAGGTGAAAGTAGAGAGGAAAAACTGAAATAAAATTGCATCATCGTTTTACATAGAATGCCTTAGAGAAGTGAGAACTTGTATAATAAAGTGATGACCAAGGGGATAGCTACAGTTGTCACATTCTACATGTTCGTGACTCTATTTCTAAAAGAGTTGTAACCATTTTAAATTGAAAGGCACCAAAGCTCCTTATAAACCCTTTAATCCTGTTTCGTGCTCTGATAGGACCTACTGCAAATTGCACAAGACCCAGCCAACCCATCCTCAAAACCCTGACTTCCCACTCTATTTCTATCCCTGTATTATATAATATGTCAAGAACAAGGCAAGACAACATCAACAAAAATCCAAAGTCAAAAATACAATCAATAAATGCAAGCAGGACATGTCCGATGATGATTGATGGAAAAAATATAATAAAATTTTAAAAAATGTCATGCAACTCAAAGTGGGGGTGGCAATTGGATCTGGTCGGATATGGATCGGATCCATATGGGTCGAGTTAAAAAATCATCAATTCGAATCCAACATGTTTATTAAACAGATCAAAAATTAAAACCGGAACCCGATCTGCTTATTAAATAAGTAATCCGACCCAAACCACTTAACCCGTTTATTAAACGTGTCAAGATAGGTTAAATGGGATAAACAAATTAAATGAGTTTTTAACAGATGAAATGATTAAACAAATCGGGTTAAACAGGTTAGAAATAGGTTAAGCAGGATTTAAACAGGTCTTAAATGGATTAAACGGATTAAGGGGGTTATCTGACTCAATCCGATCTGAATATTAAATAGATTAAACAGATCAGATATCTGAAACTCAGATCCAACCTAAATATTTAACAAATCGATCTATTTATGATCCGAACCTATTTAGCCTAAACTCAAATCTGTTTATAGCGCGTCGAATACAGATCGGATCATATTTTGTCAGCCTTAACTCAAAGTCAAGAAAACTTTAAAAAAAAATACAACCCTGCTAATTTGAGATTTAAATGCAAGTTTAAAAGATCCATCCAACAATATCATTGCTTAAGGGCTACAAATGAATCTAAGCAAGCAAGGAGGCTTGAAGGTCATTCCACAAATATGAGCAGGCAGGGACATGAATCCCCCAGCGATGATGCCATAATAACCATAAAGGGGAAACGAGAAACACTAATAGGAGCATTCCATCACTCCTTGTGTGCAATTGTTTCCCCTAAAGAGGAAAGAGGATAAGAGGGATATCAATTGCTATAAAATCATGACTATTAGTCCTCAAAATTACAGAAAGAGACGGACCAAGATCCAGGACGGATGCGCGAACGGTATATCCACGCTGAAGGAGAAGCTTGACAAGCCAGGAAGCAATGTAGCCGGACGCACCGGTCATGCACTGTGATAGCCCAGCAGCCCAAACAAAAAAAAAATTGATGAAGACTCCCACAGGGAGTCTTCTTCTCCCGACCGGCTCCTAATCGGAGTCGGAAACCTCATCGGAGAGGAGTCAAACTCCTCTCCTTTGGTTCTATTTAAAGGGGAGACCCTTCTCCCTTCTTCCTACCAAAAAATCTCGGGGCAAAACGGCGGTAATCGTCGGAAATTTCCTCACGGAGACCCGTCCTTGTGCCATCCAATTTCTCGCCGGCAAAACCTCGCCGGCGTCGGAGGTAAGCTTCCTCCCCTTCCTCTCTCCTCCCCCTTCCTTCCCGTGCCGATGTGCATGCTCGCCGGTGACTGAAGTCGCCGGATTTTGTTGCGGAAGAATCTTCTTTTTTTGTCGTTTTTCCATCGCCGGTGGTCACCGTCGACCACCGGTTTGGCCGCCCCTTGCCGTCGGAACGTCTCCTCTCCTGCCGATGGTCGCCCCACGCCGGCTGGGCCGTCGGCCGGCCACCCAATGAGGGGACCTCAAGGTCCCCTGTTTCAGCCCAAAACAAGCCCACGGGAAGAAGAAAAGAAAAAGAAGAAGAAGAAGAAGGAAAAGAAAAAGAAAAGAAGAAGAAGGAAAAGAAAAGAAAAAGAAGAAAAAGAAAAGAAAAAAAAAGGAAAAAAAAAAGAGAAAGAAGAAAAAATAAAATAATAATAATATAATAATATAATAAATAGGATTTTCTCTCCTCTCTCTTCCATGAAGAAAAAGAAAAGAAAAAAAAAGGAAAAGAAAAGAAGAAGGAAAAAAAATAAATTAATAAATTAATAAATAATGATATAAATAATAAAATATGAGAAAGAGAGTTTCTCTCTCTTCCCTCTCTCTCTTCAGCTTGAATTAGTATTTTCTCTCTCTAAAATTGGACTTTCTCTCTCTACTTTCTCTCTCTAAAATCCTCTCTCTAGATTATTTCTCTCTCCTAAGATTTCTAGAATTTTGAGAAGAATGATGATGAATTTAAATAATCTTCGTGATGGATTTTTAATCTGTGATCGTCGGACGGTACACCGACATCCACTTTGATCAGATCAAGTATTTTTAGATTTTATTTCTCATGATCTTATTGAATTATCCACATGATAATCTTAGCATGATTTGATCTGATCGATCGATTTTATTGAATCATATCGTTTGAGGAGTTCAAGATAAATTTTCTCTCTCTAGAATTTTCTCTCTCTAAAGTCATTTCTCTCTCTCGATCGATTTCTCTCTCTTGATCGATTTATCAATGAGAAAATTCTTTCAATAGTCTTGATCTGATTCTAATGAAGAATCCTGATCCATGATTGTCAGACAGCGTACTGGCACCCACCTTAATCAGACCATGAATCTTTAAATTTGATTATCCATGATTTTGATCTAGCCATGACTTGATTTGATCATGTTGATTTCACCAATCGAGATATTGGATCAATCATAATGTTGGATTGTGTCATCTGATCAATTCAAATTGTACCTCATTGATTTCTCTCTCCTCTAATTGTCTCTCTCTACTTGATTTTATGAAATCGATGAAGAAACCTCGGTCCTATCACTTCGAATCCGATTTGATCTGATAGTCAAACTTTGGATCGTTTAGGTCCTAATTAGATTTTGATTAGATGAACTTAGATGATCGGACCAATCTAAACCGTTGAAATATGGTATTCGTATTCTTTCTAATTATTGAAATTGATTCTGTATAGGATTGTGGATGTTTGATCATGGGATATCACGATATGATCTACGAACAGAATTTTGAAAAAAAAATTATAGAATTATGTGGATTTATTGGAATGCGTTTGAGGTAAGTAATGTTTCACTTTTTCTAGATTTATCGGCAAATTATAATGTATTATTCTGACATGATTTGTGAAATGATGCATGAATTGGATGAATGGTATTTTGTTATGAAAATATCTTATTTGAAATGTTATGATGAAGCATGATTGAACATATTGATTTCATGATGCATTATATTGATTGATTTCGATACTACATGATTATATGTTTTATTATCGAAATTAGAATATGAAACATGATTTATGAAGAATTATGATATAAGAAACAATAAAAATTGACAACCTGACTATGTAAAGGATCCTGCCAATGGGGGCATATACGTTAGCAATTGATTGTCCTGAGGGTTTATGTCGCCAGCGAGACTAGCGACATGTCGCCAGAGAGACCACTGACAAACCACCAGAGAGACCAGCGGTTCCAAAGGACATGGCTGCCAGATGATTCCAGCCTACCGCAAGCAGATACGCGGTATTATGACCCTGCACAGGAAAAATGTGGTCATAGCTCATGGTTGACGAAAAGAAATTGAAGAACAAAAGAAATTGAAATATTGAAAGAAACTTGAAATTTCGAAAAGGAAATGAATTTGGTATGAATTATATTGCATAATTGAAATTGATTTCGAATTGATGAACTCTATATGCTTATTTTCTATAAATGATTATTTACTTATATGCCTGATGAAATCTGTTGAGAAGTGATCGTTGCTTACTGGGCTGTCTAGCTCATTACCTCTTATTTTACTGTTTTTACAGATGTTGAGGAATTAAGATGATACAAGATATGAATAGAAGAGTGATCAGAAGCAGAATCTTCGTACTTTTATTTTAGGTTGAAAGGCTTATTGAATTTGATGCAAAGCCTTTAAATTGTTATTGAATTTATTGAGATATTAAAGAAAAAAAAATTTAGGTCATTATATTTTAGATTTTAATTGTTGACTAATTATTCCGCTGTTGTTTTAGGATAGTATGATAAGATGCCTTGCATGCTTATGGGAAGAGTTTTCTATGAGTATGCGGCGGTTGCCATGACCCTCGATTCAAAATCTCGGGTCGGGAGCGTGACAATTAAAGTGGTGTCAGAGCATAAGTGGATGAATTATGAAATATAGAATTAGATATAGAATGGATATAAGTGGATAGACACCAGGGACATTATAGTGTAGATCTTTGATGATTGTAGTGGGAGAAATATTTAAAATTTTTAATTAAATATTGAGATTATATATAAAAGGATCGTAAGAGATTATGACATATGGAGTTTGAAATGTGATGGATAATCTATTGATCATGATATGATTAGTTAGATCTTGATCGAAAGTAATCACAAAAGGATTGATATAAAATTGTATTGTGCATTATGGTTATTAATTTGATCATTGGTTATTCAAGTGAATCATAAGTTCAAATTCGATGTGAGAATAATATTATGATATTACTTCTAGTTGAGAGATTGACTATTATTGGCAAGATAAAGATTTGATAATAAAATATTATTCCAGAATGGGCTAAGAAAAATCTTTTATGATGCTTGATTGGAATATTTATCGAAATTGAATTTGGTACGTGGATTATATATAAAGTGGCATATTATGATGAATACATATTTGAAGATATTGTAAAGAAACCTATGTCTTATTGATGAAATTGATTTTAAGATTATAGGATATTCATCATACTGGAAGCTTTAATCTTCATCCTTAGATCTAAATAATGGATCTTATTATGTCTCTTGGAGACTACATGATGTGTATGAAATTTCAATTTAAAGATTTCGTATCTAAGTTGATCAAGAGATTTTCTGATATTATTGTTGAGGTTGATATTTTTTATATTAAGATCTGATTTATATTTATTTCAGATTAAGGGATTCATGTGAATTTATAATTTAGAAATTTTGGATTTAGGAATTTATATGGAGTTCCTTTGCTTTTGTTAACGAGGTCCTTAATTGAATCTACTATTAAATGGAGATTTGATTTTTGAAGCTTGTATGATTGTTATGAAAGGATATTTGATAGATATTGAAGATTCTGATGATAGAAATTTTAGAAAAAAAAATAACAATAATAATGATTTGAAATTCATATATATTCAGATTATGTCCAAATTTGATGGAGCATCGAAGAATTTTCTCGTTGATTTGACTTATAAAGATTTTTGGTTTGAAAATTATCGAATTGAATTGATATGAGAATTGAGATTTGATTCATATTGATTATAGTAAATCTATATGATGGTTTAAATATGATATTGGACTCAAGGGTTAATCAAGATTATTGTACACCAGTAAAGGTATGAATGAGAATCGAAAGTTAATCTTTGATTTTAATTGAAATTTAAAATTTTTGGATAAAGAAATAATTTGATCAAACTTTTTTTGGTGAACCTAAAAAATTTTGATTGTTAGATCAGAGTGCGTAGCGGAAGCATGGTAATCTGGATTACTTTGAGTAAGTCAGGAATGTTGATTCTTTGAGTCAAAGAATTATGATAGATGATATGGTTTGATACAAAAAAATTTATTGACATTAGAAAGAATAATATTTTAAAATTTTAAATTATTTTAGATATCCTAATGTGACTTTTTAAAAGTAGTGCTTCCACCTACTATGCTACAAAAATAATTAGCATCCTAATTCTAGGATGAGTGGACCTTTGATTTTAGATTTAGAATATTTAGAGATAATTTTTTTCTATCCTAGAATTAAATTTTATAATTTTTTAATTACTAGAAAGAACTTGAGATTGTTTATCGAATGATGATTTTGATCTTAGATTATTATACTCAAATATTTATCTCCAGGGTATAATGAAATTTGAAGTTTGAACTCTTTTGATCATTATTATTTCTCTGACTGAATGAAAAAGATTGAGGTTATCTATTGATATTGACGATTGTTTTACAAAAGATTGATTGGAGTTATTTATAATTTAATTTGATAATGAATCGATTAATTATGAGTTGCTAATGTTTAGATAAAGAAAATTGATATACTTACTTAGAATAGAGACATTGATTTTGATTATAAGAAAAATATAGTTTTGATTTAGATCAATTTTTGAGTTATTGATTTTTATTATGGAATGACTTAATGATAAAATTTGCTTCAAGAATTAGAATATTTAAGAGTTTGAGGATTTGAGTAAGAAAATTTCGATGACTAGAAATAGTGATATTGATTCAATCAACAATGGTGATATTGATCTTTATGAAATAACTTAATGATGAAGTTGTATCGAGAATTAAAATATCAAAAGCTCGAGAATGAGATTGAAATGATAAATCTTCAACCTTTGAAAGTACGAATAAGAGAAAATATTTTTTAAATTTTGATTGATTAGGATGTCATCAGATGATTCATAAGAAGTATATTTTTCCTATCTTATGATGGGTTGAAATTAAGAGTGGTTAATATTTTGAAATAAATAAATGAATGATGATGAATGAAGTTCTTATGCAAAAATAGAGACATTGATTTTCTTCTACCTACAAGAGATAGATTTGATTTTAATTTGAGTCATGAGATATTGAACATTAATTTTTACAGAAAATGAGATCATAATTTCGAAATCTTGAAACATTGAAAATCTTTGAGACGTGGATCTTGATAAATAAGAAAATGAAGGTTCCGTTTCAGATAGATATTTGATGTACCGATTTTTTCTTATGAAATGATTTAAGAATGAATTTATATCAAGAATTAGAATATTTATGGATGAGATTCAAGTAAGAAACTATGAAGACTCAGGCAAGAAAAAAATTTTGAGGACAAAATTTCTTTTAGAGGGGAAGAATGTGATAGCCCAGCAGCCCAAACAAAAAAAAAAATTTGATGAAGACTCCCACAGGGAGTCTTCTTCTCCCGACCGGCTCCTAATCAGAGTCGGAAACCTCATTGGAGAGGAGTCAAACTCCTCTCCTTTGGTTCTATTTAAAGGGGAGACCCTTCTCCCTTCTTCCTACCAAAAAATTCCGGGGCAAAACGGCGGCAATCGCCGAAAATTTTCTCACGGAGACCCGTCCTTGTGCCATCCAATTTCTCGCCGGAAAAACCTCGCCGGCGTCGGAGGTAAGTTTCCTCCCCTTCCTCTCTCCTCCCCCTTCCTTCCCGTGCCGATGTGCACGCTTGCCGGCGACCGAAGTCGCCGGATTTTGTTGCGGAAGAATCTTCTTTTTTTGCCATTTTTCCGTCGCCAGTGGTCACCGTCGACCACCGGTTTGGCCGCCCCTTGCCGTCGGAACGTCTCCTCTCCTGCCGATGGTCGCCCCACGCCGGCTGCGCCGCCGGCCGGCCACCCAACGAGGGGACCTCAAGGTCCCCTGTTTCAGCCCAAAACAAGCCCACGGGAAGAAGAAAAGAAAAAGAAGAAGAAGAAGGAAAAGAAAAAGAAAAGAAGAAGAAGGAAAAGAAAAGAAAAAGAAAAGAAAAAGAAGAAAAAGAAAAGAAAAAAGAAAAGGAAAAAAAAAGAGAAAGAAGAAAAAATAAAATAATAATAATATAATAATATAATAAATAGGATTTTCTCTCCTCTCTCTTCCATGAAGAAAAAGAAAAGAAAAAAAAGGAAAAGAAAAGAAGGAAAAAAATAAAAATAAATTAATAAATAATGATATAAATAATAAAATATGAGAAAGAGAGTTTCTCTCTCTTCCCTCTCTCTCTTCAGCTTGAATTAGTATTTTCTCTCTCTAGAATTGGACTTTCTCTCTCTACTTTCTCTCTCTAAAATTCTCTCTCTAGATTATTTCTCTCTCCTAAGATTTCTAAAATTTTGAGAAGAATGATGATGAATTTAAGTGATCTTCGTGATGGATTTTTGATCTGTGATCGTCGGACGGTACACCGACATCCACTTTGATCAGATCAAGTATTTTTAGATTTTATTTCTCATGATCTTATTGAATTATCCACATGATAGTCTTAGCATGATTTGATCTGATCGATCGAATTTATTGAATCATATCGTTTGAGGAGTTCAAGATAAATTTTCTCTCTCTAAAATTTTCTCTCTCTAAAGTCATTTCTCTCTCTCGATCGATTTCTCTCTCTTGATCGATTTATCAATGAGGAAATTCTTTCAATAGTCCTGATCTGATTCTAATGAAGAATCCTGATCCATGATTGTTAGACAGTGTACTAGCATCCACCTTAATCAGACCATGAATCTTTAAATTTGATTATCCATGATTTTGATCTAGCCATGACTTGATTTGATCATGTTGATTTCACCAATCGAGATATTGGATCAATCATAATGTTGGATTGTGTCATCTGATCAATTCGAATTGTACCTCATTGATTTCTCTCTCCTCTAATTGTCTCTCTCTACTTGATTTTATGAAATCGATGAAGAAACCTCGGTCCTATCACTTCGAATCCGATTTGATCTGATAGTCAAACTTTGGATCGTTTAGGTCCTAATTAGATTTTGATTAGATGAACTTAGATGATCGGATCAATCTAAACCGTTGAAATATGGTATTCGTATTCTTTCTAATTATTGAAATTGATTCTATATAGGATTGTGGATGTTTGATCATGGGATATCACGATATGATCTACGAACAGAATTTTGGAAAAAAAATTATAGAATTATGTCGATTTATTGGAATGCGTTTGAGGTAAGTAATGTTTCACTTTTTCTAGATTTATCGGCAAATTATAATGTATTCTTCTGACATGATTTGTGAAACGATGCATGAATTGGATGAATGGTATTTTGTTATGAAAATATCTTATTTGAAATGTTATGATGAAGCATGATTGAACATATTGATTTCATGATGCATTATATTGATTGATTTCGATACTACATGATTATATGTTTTATTATCGAAATTAGAATATAAAACATGATTTATGAAGAATTATGATATAAGAAACAATAAAAATTGACAACCTGACTATGTAAAGGACCCTGCCAATGGGGGCATATACATTGGCAATTGATTGTCCTGAGGGTTTATGTCGCCAGCGAGATCAGCGACATGTCGTCAGAGAGACCAGCGACAAACCACCAGAGAGACCAGCGGTTCCAAAGGACATGGCTGCCAGATGATTCGCAGCCTACCGCAAGCAGATACGCGGTATTATGACCCTGCCACAGGAAAAATATGGTCATAGCTCATGGTTGACGAAAAGAAATTGAAGAACAAAAGAAATTGAAATATTGAAAGAAACTTAAAATTTCGAAAAGGAAATGAATTTGGCATGAATTATATTGCATAATTGAAATTGATTTCGAATTGATGAACTCCATATGCTTATTTTCTATAAATGATTATTTACTTATATGCCTAATGAAATCTGTTGAGAAGTGATCGTTGCTTACTGGACTGTCTAGCTCATTACCTCTTATTTTACTGTTTTTACAGATGTTGAGGAATTAAGATGATACAAGATATGAATAGAAGAGTGATCAGAAGCAGAATCTTCGTACTTTTATTTTAGGTTGAAAGGCTTATTGAATTTGATGCAAAGCCTTTGAATTGTTATTGAATTTATTGAGATATTAAAGAAAAAAAAAAATTAGATCATTATATTTTAGATTTTAATTGTTGACTAATTATTCCGCTGTTGTTTTAGGATAGTATGATAAGATGCCTTGCATGCTTATGGGAAGAGTTTTCTATGAGTATGCGGTGGTTGCCATGACCCTCGATTCAAAATCTCGAATCGGGGCATGACACGCACACCACCTTCCCACTTCCGCTCATCCTTTTCTGCTCTCCACTCGCTCGCCCTCGTTCCCACTGTTCGGTGTTTGGATGGACATTGAGAAGGGCGGAGGCGGGTGTATAAATAGAGAAAGGAGCCAGAAATGGAGCACCAGCAAGGCACCGGGCGCCCTCTCGCTATCGCTCTCCACTGGGGGGGTTCGGGTCGTACCTTTCGCGCGAAAGAAAGATTGAATATTTTTTTCGCGCAATTGCTTACAACCGTATAGCTGTGCATATCATCTGCCAAGTGGTGGGTTTGACAGCAAAACGTCAGCAATTGCGACAGACCGTTGGATGCTGAACGCAAATGGGAAAAAAAATGAAATTACAAAGAGCTGAAACGTAAGCAATTGCGACAGCATTCGAAGCAAATTGCGTTTGATGATGGCTGTAAAGATACCGACAGACCGTTGGACGCTGAACGCAAATAGGGGAAAAAAAAAAAATTACAAAGAGCTGAAACGTAAGCAATTGCGACAGCATTCGAAGCAAATAGCGTTTGATGATGGCTGTGAAGATACAGTCAATGAAAAAGCCGGGGAAATAAAATTGACATTGAGCGCTCCATCCGATTACATTAGAGCACATAGCCATCACCTTTTTAATATATATTTAAATATTTATAATTTTATTTTTTTATTTAAAATTTTAAATGATAAAAATATTTCTCATATTTTAAAAAAATTATGATATTCTATGATCACATCCTACAGTTAGTTAAAAAATTATAAAATTTTTAAATGATAAAAATACTCCTTTATTTCATATGACATTATAGGTCAAATTATGAATAGAGTCATAATTTGAGTGTAGGATGTCATAATATGATCACAGGATATTATAATTTTTTTAAAAAAATATTTTTATTATTCAAAATTTTAAATAAAAAAATGAAACATGGAGCGATACATTTTTTCTATGCCACATGCAATGTATAAAGAAATACTCTATAATTATTTAAAATTTTAAATAAAAAAAATGAAATATAGAATGATATATTTTTTCTACGCTACATGCAGTGTATAAAAAATTACTCTATAGATGGATGCTTACTCTAGGGTCAAGATGGATGCTTGTCAAATTCTGCATCCGCGTGGCAAACTAATGCTAGGTCACATACTGATCACGTCAGGTAAAATACTGGATACGGATGAGCAAAGCTTATTCAAATATTTGCCAACTTGAATCAAATTTATTGATTAAAATATAAAAATATTAAATTATTTCAATAGCTAATGCAATTCAACCTGTATAAATAATTTACTAACACAAAATCAGCTTAAGATTTTATCAGATCAATAAAATATTCCGGCATCTAAATATATACGCTTTTCAAGAAAAGAAATTCCAATCTTCAAAAGATTTTAGGGTGACATCATCCGTATTTTCAGGGATACGTAAATCACTTTCCAAATGGAACGATCCCGAATCTCATGATCCGTATTTTCGGATCAACCAACCAATCTATTAATTGAATAAATCGGATTCCTAATCTGTTTCATACTTGAATCAAATCGACCCATTATGATCTGGTATTGGTCCTTACTTGATCCCTACGATGATTCGTTTGCCACCAGCAACAGCAGAATGGCAAGCACACATCAAAACTGACGCCTTGGCTCAAAGCGTATATTAAAATATTGTATACCATTTGCTGTCGCAATTGCTTGCGTTTTGTCATCCATCCGTCTGGGAAAGCGTCTGATGCCATCTTCCTTTTCGGGCTTCTTCCTCTATATATATATACGCGGGCCTCCGACCTTCTCCAGAGACATCCAAATACCGAATAGCGGGAGCGAGATCGAGCGAGAAGAGAGAAACATGAGTGGGAGAGGGAAGGTGGTGTGCGTGACCGGTGCGTCCGGCTTCATTGCTTCCTGGCTCGTCAAGCTTCTCCTCCAGCGCGGATACACCGTGCACGCCACCGTCCGGGATCTTGGTCCGTCTCACTGTAATTTTGATGAATTTTTTGTGATTAAATTATACTGACCCTTCTGGAGGTTTGGGGTCGATATAGACTTCTATCCAACGTTCAGAAAATATAAGATAATCTCCTATCGTTATCTTTCCTTTATAAGCCTCCCTCGGTAGCCTAATTGGATCTTAAATATCTTATGTTCTCTATTGTTATTTTTTTATTCATTTTATTTTTAAAATTTTCAAATTTGAAATTTTTATGTTTAATTAAATTATTATCAAATATTGAACTTGTGATAGTGATTAGAACTCATCCAAAGGAGCATGTTTATTAAAATCCAAGATATTTGTATATAATTTATCATATTTGGACTTTCAGATGGGCTATGCTTGGTTATGGTCATATATTCCAGTAGGCATGAATAGCCATGTAACATGATTGAGCTCTCAAAACTAGGGGCAGCAATCGGATCAGATAGCATTAGATACAGATTAAATCGAACGGAGGTTTGGTCAAAAATTCATCAACCTAAATCTGATCTATTTATTAAATAGGTCAAATATTCAAATTTGAACCCAATCTGTTTATCAAATAAGTCATCCGATATAATTTATATAATCTATTTATTAAACAAGCCAAATCATATTAAATGGGTTAAACAAGTTAATCAGATTATATTAAATAGGTTAAATAAATTTTAAATATATTAAATAGATTTTAAATTGATCAAATGGATCAGATTTTAACTCCACCCAATTATTAGATGGGTTAAAATGGGTTAAATGAGTCAAAATTTAAACCTAAACCTAATCTATTTAATAAAAAGGTTCAAATGGGTTGATCCATTTGCGACCTAAATCCATTTTTATCAAATCCAAACCTATTTAAAGTTGATTATTCGCAAGTCAAGTTGACGAGTTGAGTCATAAAATTTTCCCCTTACTCGAAACCCCAAACTCATAAATTATACACACATATTTGGGATTTTATAAGCATATATACTCCTTTGGATAAGTTTTAATCATTATCACAAGTCCGATAATTGGAAAAATTTGGTTAAACATAAATATTTGAAGTTTGCGAAAAATTCAAACAACAATGGAATAAAAGAAGCAATAAGAATAAAGAATATAAGATATTTTAAGACTCAACTATGATAGAGAGTGATGATGTTAGCAAGACTTAGCTTATTTAATAGAAAATAATGATAGGGGTTATATGTTATGCACATAGCAAAAATTAAATAATGGAATGTATATTTCTGAAAATATTATGTGGGAATCTATAATTATCTCAAACCTCAAGGATGTCAACATAATTTATTCTTTTTTTTTTAGGGGTTGACAATAGCTATTTTGTATCCCGCTTTTCCTCTTTCCTCTTTAGGAGTTACACATAAGAAGTGATGGGATGCTCCAATTAGTGTTATACAGCATGACACCTATTCTCATTTCATTGATTATTTTGAATAATTATGCTTATTATGATTCATCTCTTTCCGTGCTAAGATTTGTTGAATAGTCCTTAGCCTAATTGCCTGTTTACATTAGCTTATAGCCTTTAAGCCATGATTATGGTTGGATGGATCTTTTACCTTGTGTTTAAGCCTCAAATTAAGGGGTTTTAATTGATTTTTAAGTTTTAATGATTGTTATATATGATTTTTTCTTTGATATATTTTTCCCATTAATCACTATTTGACTCATTGTGCTAACATTAGTTATTCACATTTTTGACTTATTTTGTAGTATTTGCATGAAAGATATTTGCAACTCATTATGTAAACATTGACTAATCATATTCTTAACTCTCTCCAGTATAAGTTTAAAGTTATTTGCAGCATTTGAATGTTGTTGGGCTTCTTATAAGAATGATCTTTTTTTTTTTTTTCAGTTGAGGTAGATTGAGGATGATGTTGATTCTAGTTAAAAATTTATAAATTTGAAGAAGAGCTTCTGCTTTTCACTTAAATAATAACATATTTTGCTATGTGATGTTTCTTTTAGTCTTTCCTCTAAATCCGCCTCTATTTGACTGACGCATGGAACATGAATCCTAAATTTTTGTATTCTTTGTTTTGGATATTTCTTTTTGTTCTACCACTTTTGTCTGAATATCTCTTTCTATTATTTTTTTTAATGTATTAGGGAGAAAAGGGTGATGTTCTGATCATCATCAATTTTTTTTGCAAAATTCATTGATTGATCTATATCAAGCATTCATGCCACCACTTGACTTATAATACAACATTAGCTAGATTTGAAATTTTGTAGAAAATTGATTTTTGCCTCTCATCTTATAATCTTTTATGTCATGTTTATTAGCTGATTCGAAGAAAACCGAGCATTTATGTGCCTTGGAAGGAGCTAATGAAAGACTACACCTATTTAAAGCAAACTTGTTGGAAGAGGGCTCTTTTGATTCAGTAGTCAAGGGGTGCGAGGGTGTATTTCATACAGCATCTCCTTGCTATGGAAATGCCATAGATCCACAGGTTCATATGGTTATCTGTTATAGAATATTATTATTATTCCATAGGTTTAATTTTTGTCACCAATATATTGTTTAGATTGTTCCTAACTTACTGGTCTTATAGAACAAAAATAGTATCATCATAACTTCATGATTTTTTTTAAACAATATTTGTTGGTATTGAGCAACCATTGGAGTAAATGCAATCTTTATGTGAAGTTACAATTGAGACGCAATCTCATATATGCACTTAATACAAGTATTTTAAGACTTAGTTGGATCAGCCGGGTCTACTTGTTTGATTGACCACCTACTAGCTATGGTGGGTTAAGTTAAAATCTGTATTGAGCTAATATCCATTCGATCTAATTAATAAACTAAACAGCTCAACTATTTGAACCACCCAAGTCAGCAACTCATTTGACTCGAATTAGGCCATGGAGAAAAATTACAACCCTCTATTTCCCTAAAGCTCAATTTGATGATCTCTCCTCTTCTTCTTGATTGAGGAAATGAGAGCAAAAGTTCACTAATTACTGTATAGAACTGATGGTCCTCTTTGTTGTTCTTCTTTCATTGACTAAGGTGTTTCCACTATGGAGGTTGAGATGATGGGAGAAAGAGCTAGTTGAGGTAACTCAACTGAAAGGATGGGATGTCGCATCAAAACTGAGATAAGGAAGTGAGGAGGTCAAAGGAGAGAGGTTGAAGCGTCAACCTTAGAGTTTTAACAATGAGGCCAATTGGTTTGGGGGGGGGTAGGGAAGGGAGCATGGCAATAGTACAATAGGAGATCATGATAGTGTTGAGTATGATAAGACAACATTTGAGTAATTTAAGATGGTAGTTGGCACCAAGCATGGCTAGGGGAGCAATAGAGGATTGGAGAGGTTACGTTTAAAGAAGTGAAGGGCAAAGGGCTCAAATAGCTGAGGAATGGATAGTTTGTTATCTCTCATTGAACCTTTGTTCCACCATGGTTGAACCTGTGGCCTACGACCACAACCTAGAATGGGCATCTAGGTCACCAGGTTCAAAGCACTATTTAATAATACTAAATATTCTTTAATATCATGGTTTACATGATCGGTTCGGCACTCATACTGGTGCCATGCTAGTACAATATTAGTACGAGTGAGTTCGAGTACGTTTAATAATACAGATAGAGTGCTACTGGTACACTATGCTTGATATTGGACAGTGTGGCCGATATGGCAAAGTTGCTTGATATGACATGGTTAATAGATGAAACATTCATTGTATAATATGCACAGTAGTTTTCCAACAATATCACAATATCAACAAACATAGGTATGTTCAAAATTATAGATCCATGCTCCAGCATTTGGAAAGTTAGATGCCATAAGATAGCAAAGCAATCTACACCTTACGAGGTAAAATAATGATATTATTTATTAGCAGTTATATTTCACTTATAAGTTATCAAGTTAAAATACCATTTAAACCTTGATAATATTTTAATCTTCTCGTGGTACTCATATGGTATATTTACATTGTATGCCTTGATCCATATTAAATGTTAGATTATTAATTGTACAATATCTGATACTAAGTCACTTGGGCATCTACATAAGCTCTCAAGCTTGGGCTAGTCTATTGTCTAGGATTGCCTCAACTAAGGAACCCTATATGTGAAGATATCTAAACTCCCTAGTACAATTCTAATTGGTAATTACTAATTTTTCCTCAACCCAACTATGACCAACAGACACTAATCATATGACTATTCTAAAGATATTAAGGAATCCAGAGCTATAACTATTGATGGACTTCTAAAATCACTAAAAAAACTAAGGGAAGAAAAGAGAAGAAAGATGCACTCATTATTGGGTTGCATCTCATTATATACAAACTGATCCTAAGTTTTGGGCATGTGTTACTCATTTTCATTTTTTATATTTTTTTATTATGCATTTGAGTCTAGATTTTTTGCATGTTTGCAACTTAGATCCAAATATATGCACAATATTGTGATGCGCAATAAATGAGCCTTGTCATATAATCCATATAGTTCTTACATATATGGATTATACCTGGTGTCTTTATTCACTCGATGCTGCTTTCATATATGGCCACTTTTTCCCATTGGATAATAAGATCCAGCAGAGATTAACTTTTTTGCCTGTGTGCTGCAATGTTGTGTTTCTAACTCCATATTTCATGCTTATTGCAACAAGTTTTCTTCTCTTTCGTATGTGTGTTATAGTATCTTACCATACACAATCTTTTACCTTCTTTTCTTGGTTTTTGTCCATGTGTCTTCATGATATTCTTTATTTTGCTATCCAAATGATGGCACATTATAACTTTTTTAACAGCTTTGCCTTTTGATCTTACCTTTAGGCAGAGTTAATTGACCCAGCAGTGAAAGGGACACTCAATTTCTCAGTTCCTGCGTCAAAACTCCTTCTATTAAAAGGGTGGTTGTGACATCATCCACGGTTGCTGTTGAATATAATGGAAGACCACGAACACCTGATGTTGTAGTTGATGAGACATGGTTTTCAAGTGCAGAGTTTTGTAAGCAGGCAAAGGTATGATCTAATACTTTACGCATGTCGCCCCCTTTCCTTAGAATACACATCATCTTTCAGTGTTCATTTTTCTGTTTGAATCATAC
>NC_025997.2:112211274-112226032 GCF_000442705.2 Elaeis guineensis | reverse complement strand
GTGATCGTCGGACGGTACACCGACATCCACTTTGATCAGATCAAGTATTTTTAGATTTTATTTCTCATGATCTTATTGAATTATCCACATGATAATCTTAGCATGATTTGATCTGATCGATCGATTTTTGAATCATATCGTTGAGTTCAAGATAAATTTTCTCTCTCTAGAATTTTCTCTCTCTAAATTCTTCTCTTCGATGATTCTCTCTCTTGATCGATTTATCAATGAGAAAATTCTTTAATAAGTCTGATCTGATTCTAATGAAGAATCCTGATCCATGATTGTCAGACAGCGTACTGGCACCCACCTTAATCAGACCATGAATCTTTAGATTTGATTATCCATGATTGATCTAGCCATGACTTGATTTGATCATGTTGATTTCACCAATCGAGATATTGGACCAATCGTAATGTTGGATTGTGTCATCTGATCAATTCAAATTGTACCTCATGAATTTCTCTCTCCTCTGATTTCTCTCTCTACTTGATTTTATGAAATCGATGAAGAAACCTCGGTCCTATCACTTCGAATCCGATTTGATCTGATAGTCAAACTTTGGATCGTTTAGGTCCTAATTAGATTTTGATTAGATGAAATTAGATGATCGGACCCAATCTAAACCGTTGAAATATGGTATTCGTATTCTTTCTAATTATTGAAATTGATTCTGTATAGGATTGTGGATGTTTGATCATGGGATATCGCGATATGATCTACGAACAGAATTTTTGGAAAGAAAATTTATAGAATTATGTGGATTTATTGGAATGCGTTCGAGGTAAGTAATGTTTCACTTTTTCTAGATTTATCGGCAAATTATAATGTATTTTTCTGACATGATTTGTGAAACGATGCATGAATTGGATGAATGGTATTTTGTTATGAAAATATCTTATTTGAAATGTTATGATGAAGCATGATTGAACATATTGATTTCATGATGCATTATATTGATTGATTTCGATACTACATGATTATATGTTTTATTATCGAAATTAGAATATGAAACATGATTTATGAAGAATTATGATATAAGAACAATAAAAATTGACAACCTGACTATGTAAAGGATCCTGCCAATGGGGCATATACGTTAGCAATTGATTGTCCTGAGGGTTTATGTCGCCAGCGAGACTAGCGACATGTCGCCAGAGAGACCACTGACAAACCACCAGAGAGACCAGCGGTTCCAAAGGACATGGCTGCCAGATGATTCCAGCCTACCGCAAGCAGATACGCGGTATTATGACCCTGCACAGGAAAAATGTGGTCATAGCTCATGGTTGACGAAAAGAAATTGAAGAACAAAAGAAATTGAAATATTGAAAGAAACTTGAAATTTCGAAAAGGAAATGAATTTGGTATGAATTATATTGCATAATTGAAATTGATTTCGAATTGATGAACTCTATATGCTTATTTTCTATAAATGATTATTTACTTATATGCCTGATGAAATCTGTTGAGAAGTGATCGTTGCTTACTGGGCTGTCTAGCTCATTACCTCTTATTTTACTGTTTTTACAGATGTTGAGGAATTAAGATGATACAAGATATGAATAGAAGAGTGATCAGAAGCAGAATCTTCGTACTTTTATTTTAGGTTGAAAGGCTTATTGAATTTGATGCAAAGCCTTTAAATTGTTATTGAATTTATTGAGATATTAAAGAAAAAAAAATTTTAGGTCATTATATTTTAGATTTTAATTGTTGACTAATTATTCCGCTGTTGTTTTAGGATAGTATGATAAGATGCCTTGCATGCTTATGGGAAGAGTTTTCTATGAGTATGCGGCGGTTGCCATGACCCTCGATTCAAAATCTCGGGTCGGGAGCGTGACAATTAAAGTGGTGTCAGAGCATAAGTGGATGAATTATGAAATATAGAATTAGATATAGAATGGATATAAGTGGATAGACACCAGGGACATTATAGTGTAGATCTTTGATGATTGTAGTGGGAGAAATATTTAAAATTTTTAATTAAATATTGAGATTATATATAAAAGGATCGTAAGAGATTATGACATATGGAGTTTGAAATGTGATGGATAATCTATTGATCATGATATGATTAGTTAGATCTTGATCGAAAGTAATCACAAAAGGATTGATATAAAATTGTATTGTGCATTATGGTTATTAATTTGATCATTGGTTATTCAAGTGAATCATAAGTTCAAATTCGATGTGAGAATAATATTATGATATTACTTCTAGTTGAGAGATTGACTATTATTGGCAAGATAAAGATTTGATAATAAAATATTATTCCAGAATGGGCTAAGAAAAATCTTTTATGATGCTTGATTGGAATATTTATCGAAATTGAATTTGGTACGTGGATTATATATAAAGTGGCATATTATGATGAATACATATTTGAAGATATTGTAAAGAAACCTATGTCTTATTGATGAAATTGATTTTAAGATTATAGGATATTCATCATACTGGAAGCTTTAATCTTCATCCTTAGATCTAAATAATGGATCTTATTATGTCTCTTGGAGACTACATGATGTGTATGAAATTTCAATTTAAAGATTTCGTATCTAAGTTGATCAAGAGATTTTCTGATATTATTGTTGAGGTTGATATTTTTTATATTAAGATCTGATTTATATTTATTTCAGATTAAGGGATTCATGTGAATTTATAATTTAGAAATTTTGGATTTAGGAATTTATATGGAGTTCCTTTGCTTTTGTTAACGAGGTCCTTAATTGAATCTACTATTAAATGGAGATTTGATTTTTGAAGCTTGTATGATTGTTATGAAAGGATATTTGATAGATATTGAAGATTCTGATGATAGAAATTTTAGAAAAAAAAATAACAATAATAATGATTTGAAATTCATATATATTCAGATTATGTCCAAATTTGATGGAGCATCGAAGAATTTTCTCGTTGATTTGACTTATAAAGATTTTTGGTTTGAAAATTATCGAATTGAATTGATATGAGAATTGAGATTTGATTCATATTGATTATAGTAAATCTATATGATGGTTTAAATATGATATTGGACTCAAGGGTTAATCAAGATTATTGTACACCAGTAAAGGTATGAATGAGAATCGAAAGTTAATCTTTGATTTTAATTGAAATTTAAAATTTTTGGATAAAGAAATAATTTGATCAAACTTTTTTTGGTGAACCTAAAAAATTTTGATTGTTAGATCAGAGTGCGTAGCGGAAGCATGGTAATCTGGATTACTTTGAGTAAGTCAGGAATGTTGATTCTTTGAGTCAAAGAATTATGATAGATGATATGGTTTGATACAAAAAAATTTATTGACATTAGAAAGAATAATATTTTAAAATTTTAAATTATTTTAGATATCCTAATGTGACTTTTTAAAAGTAGTGCTTCCACCTACTATGCTACAAAAATAATTAGCATCCTAATTCTAGGATGAGTGGACCTTTGATTTTAGATTTAGAATATTTAGAGATAATTTTTTTCTATCCTAGAATTAAATTTTATAATTTTTTAATTACTAGAAAGAACTTGAGATTGTTTATCGAATGATGATTTTGATCTTAGATTATTATACTCAAATATTTATCTCCAGGGTATAATGAAATTTGAAGTTTGAACTCTTTTGATCATTATTATTTCTCTGACTGAATGAAAAAGATTGAGGTTATCTATTGATATTGACGATTGTTTTACAAAAGATTGATTGGAGTTATTTATAATTTAATTTGATAATGAATCGATTAATTATGAGTTGCTAATGTTTAGATAAAGAAAATTGATATACTTACTTAGAATAGAGACATTGATTTTGATTATAAGAAAAATATAGTTTTGATTTAGATCAATTTTTGAGTTATTGATTTTTATTATGGAATGACTTAATGATAAAATTTGCTTCAAGAATTAGAATATTTAAGAGTTTGAGGATTTGAGTAAGAAAATTTCGATGACTAGAAATAGTGATATTGATTCAATCAACAATGGTGATATTGATCTTTATGAAATAACTTAATGATGAAGTTGTATCGAGAATTAAAATATCAAAAGCTCGAGAATGAGATTGAAATGATAAATCTTCAACCTTTGAAAGTACGAATAAGAGAAAATATTTTTTTAAATTTTGATTGATTAGGATGTCATCAGATGATTCATAAGAAGTATATTTTTCCTATCTTATGATGGGTTGAAATTAAGAGTGGTTAATATTTTGAAATAAATAAATGAATGATGATGAATGAAGTTCTTATGCAAAAATAGAGACATTGATTTTCTTCTACCTACAAGAGATAGATTTGATTTTAATTTGAGTCATGAGATATTGAACATTAATTTTTACAGAAAATGAGATCATAATTTCGAAATCTTGAAACATTGAAAATCTTTGAGACGTGGATCTTGATAAATAAGAAAATGAAGGTTCCGTTTCAGATAGATATTTGATGTACCGATTTTTTCTTATGAAATGATTTAAGAATGAATTTATATCAAGAATTAGAATATTTATGGATGAGATTCAAGTAAGAAACTATGAAGACTCAGGCAAGAAAAAAATTTTGAGGACAAAATTTCTTTTAGAGGGGAAGAATGTGATAGCCCAGCAGCCCAAACAAAAAAAAAAATTTGATGAAGACTCCCACAGGGAGTCTTCTTCTCCCGACCGGCTCCTAATCAGAGTCGGAAACCTCATTGGAGAGGAGTCAAACTCCTCTCCTTTGGTTCTATTTAAAGGGGAGACCCTTCTCCCTTCTTCCTACCAAAAAATTCCGGGGCAAAACGGCGGCAATCGCCGAAAATTTTCTCACGGAGACCCGTCCTTGTGCCATCCAATTTCTCGCCGGAAAAACCTCGCCGGCGTCGGAGGTAAGTTTCCTCCCCTTCCTCTCTCCTCCCCCTTCCTTCCCGTGCCGATGTGCACGCTTGCCGGCGACCGAAGTCGCCGGATTTTGTTGCGGAAGAATCTTCTTTTTTTGCCATTTTTCCGTCGCCAGTGGTCACCGTCGACCACCGGTTTGGCCGCCCCTTGCCGTCGGAACGTCTCCTCTCCTGCCGATGGTCGCCCCACGCCGGCTGCGCCGCCGGCCGGCCACCCAACGAGGGGACCTCAAGGTCCCCTGTTTCAGCCCAAAACAAGCCCACGGGAAGAAGAAAAGAAAAAGAAGAAGAAGAAGGAAAAGAAAAAGAAAAGAAGAAGAAGGAAAAGAAAAGAAAAAGAAAAGAAAAAGAAGAAAAAGAAAAGAAAAAAGAAAAGGAAAAAAAAAAGAGAAAGAAGAAAAAATAAAATAATAATAATATAATAATATAATAAATAGGATTTTCTCTCCTCTCTCTTCCATGAAGAAAAAGAAAAGAAAAAAAAGGAAAAGAAAAGAAGGAAAAAAATAAAAATAAATTAATAAATAATGATATAAATAATAAAATATGAGAAAGAGAGTTTCTCTCTCTTCCCTCTCTCTCTTCAGCTTGAATTAGTATTTTCTCTCTCTAGAATTGGACTTTCTCTCTCTACTTTCTCTCTCTAAAATTCTCTCTCTAGATTATTTCTCTCTCCTAAGATTTCTAAAATTTTGAGAAGAATGATGATGAATTTAAGTGATCTTCGTGATGGATTTTTGATCTGTGATCGTCGGACGGTACACCGACATCCACTTTGATCAGATCAAGTATTTTTAGATTTTATTTCTCATGATCTTATTGAATTATCCACATGATAGTCTTAGCATGATTTGATCTGATCGATCGAATTTATTGAATCATATCGTTTGAGGAGTTCAAGATAAATTTTCTCTCTCTAAAATTTTCTCTCTCTAAAGTCATTTCTCTCTCTCGATCGATTTCTCTCTCTTGATCGATTTATCAATGAGGAAATTCTTTCAATAGTCCTGATCTGATTCTAATGAAGAATCCTGATCCATGATTGTTAGACAGTGTACTAGCATCCACCTTAATCAGACCATGAATCTTTAAATTTGATTATCCATGATTTTGATCTAGCCATGACTTGATTTGATCATGTTGATTTCACCAATCGAGATATTGGATCAATCATAATGTTGGATTGTGTCATCTGATCAATTCGAATTGTACCTCATTGATTTCTCTCTCCTCTAATTGTCTCTCTCTACTTGATTTTATGAAATCGATGAAGAAACCTCGGTCCTATCACTTCGAATCCGATTTGATCTGATAGTCAAACTTTGGATCGTTTAGGTCCTAATTAGATTTTGATTAGATGAACTTAGATGATCGGATCAATCTAAACCGTTGAAATATGGTATTCGTATTCTTTCTAATTATTGAAATTGATTCTATATAGGATTGTGGATGTTTGATCATGGGATATCACGATATGATCTACGAACAGAATTTTGGAAAAAAAATTATAGAATTATGTCGATTTATTGGAATGCGTTTGAGGTAAGTAATGTTTCACTTTTTCTAGATTTATCGGCAAATTATAATGTATTCTTCTGACATGATTTGTGAAACGATGCATGAATTGGATGAATGGTATTTTGTTATGAAAATATCTTATTTGAAATGTTATGATGAAGCATGATTGAACATATTGATTTCATGATGCATTATATTGATTGATTTCGATACTACATGATTATATGTTTTATTATCGAAATTAGAATATAAAACATGATTTATGAAGAATTATGATATAAGAAACAATAAAAATTGACAACCTGACTATGTAAAGGACCCTGCCAATGGGGGCATATACATTGGCAATTGATTGTCCTGAGGGTTTATGTCGCCAGCGAGATCAGCGACATGTCGTCAGAGAGACCAGCGACAAACCACCAGAGAGACCAGCGGTTCCAAAGGACATGGCTGCCAGATGATTCGCAGCCTACCGCAAGCAGATACGCGGTATTATGACCCTGCCACAGGAAAAATATGGTCATAGCTCATGGTTGACGAAAAGAAATTGAAGAACAAAAGAAATTGAAATATTGAAAGAAACTTAAAATTTCGAAAAGGAAATGAATTTGGCATGAATTATATTGCATAATTGAAATTGATTTCGAATTGATGAACTCCATATGCTTATTTTCTATAAATGATTATTTACTTATATGCCTAATGAAATCTGTTGAGAAGTGATCGTTGCTTACTGGACTGTCTAGCTCATTACCTCTTATTTTACTGTTTTTACAGATGTTGAGGAATTAAGATGATACAAGATATGAATAGAAGAGTGATCAGAAGCAGAATCTTCGTACTTTTATTTTAGGTTGAAAGGCTTATTGAATTTGATGCAAAGCCTTTGAATTGTTATTGAATTTATTGAGATATTAAAGAAAAAAAAAAATTAGATCATTATATTTTAGATTTTAATTGTTGACTAATTATTCCGCTGTTGTTTTAGGATAGTATGATAAGATGCCTTGCATGCTTATGGGAAGAGTTTTCTATGAGTATGCGGTGGTTGCCATGACCCTCGATTCAAAATCTCGAATCGGGGCATGACACGCACACCACCTTCCCACTTCCGCTCATCCTTTTCTGCTCTCCACTCGCTCGCCCTCGTTCCCACTGTTCGGTGTTTGGATGGACATTGAGAAGGGCGGAGGCGGGTGTATAAATAGAGAAAGGAGCCAGAAATGGAGCACCAGCAAGGCACCGGGCGCCCTCTCGCTATCGCTCTCCACTGGGGGGGTTCGGGTCGTACCTTTCGCGCGAAAGAAAGATTGAATATTTTTTTCGCGCAATTGCTTACAACCGTATAGCTGTGCATATCATCTGCCAAGTGGTGGGTTTGACAGCAAAACGTCAGCAATTGCGACAGACCGTTGGATGCTGAACGCAAATGGGAAAAAAAATGAAATTACAAAGAGCTGAAACGTAAGCAATTGCGACAGCATTCGAAGCAAATTGCGTTTGATGATGGCTGTAAAGATACCGACAGACCGTTGGACGCTGAACGCAAATAGGGGAAAAAAAAAAAATTACAAAGAGCTGAAACGTAAGCAATTGCGACAGCATTCGAAGCAAATAGCGTTTGATGATGGCTGTGAAGATACAGTCAATGAAAAAGCCGGGGAAATAAAATTGACATTGAGCGCTCCATCCGATTACATTAGAGCACATAGCCATCACCTTTTTAATATATATTTAAATATTTATAATTTTATTTTTTTATTTAAAATTTTAAATGATAAAAATATTTCTCATATTTTAAAAAAATTATGATATTCTATGATCACATCCTACAGTTAGTTAAAAAATTATAAAATTTTTAAATGATAAAAATACTCCTTTATTTCATATGACATTATAGGTCAAATTATGAATAGAGTCATAATTTGAGTGTAGGATGTCATAATATGATCACAGGATATTATAATTTTTTTAAAAAAATATTTTTATTATTCAAAATTTTAAATAAAAAAATGAAACATGGAGCGATACATTTTTTCTATGCCACATGCAATGTATAAAGAAATACTCTATAATTATTTAAAATTTTAAATAAAAAAAATGAAATATAGAATGATATATTTTTTCTACGCTACATGCAGTGTATAAAAAATTACTCTATAGATGGATGCTTACTCTAGGGTCAAGATGGATGCTTGTCAAATTCTGCATCCGCGTGGCAAACTAATGCTAGGTCACATACTGATCACGTCAGGTAAAATACTGGATACGGATGAGCAAAGCTTATTCAAATATTTGCCAACTTGAATCAAATTTATTGATTAAAATATAAAAATATTAAATTATTTCAATAGCTAATGCAATTCAACCTGTATAAATAATTTACTAACACAAAATCAGCTTAAGATTTTATCAGATCAATAAAATATTCCGGCATCTAAATATATACGCTTTTCAAGAAAAGAAATTCCAATCTTCAAAAGATTTTTAGGGTGACATCATCCGTATTTTCAGGGATACGTAAATCACTTTCCAAATGGAACGATCCCGAATCTCATGATCCGTATTTTCGGATCAACCAACCAATCTATTAATTGAATAAATCGGATTCCTAATCTGTTTCATACTTGAATCAAATCGACCCATTATGATCTGGTATTGGTCCTTACTTGATCCCTACGATGATTCGTTTGCCACCAGCAACAGCAGAATGGCAAGCACACATCAAAACTGACGCCTTGGCTCAAAGCGTATATTAAAATATTGTATACCATTTGCTGTCGCAATTGCTTGCGTTTTGTCATCCATCCGTCTGGGAAAGCGTCTGATGCCATCTTCCTTTTCGGGCTTCTTCCTCTATATATATATACGCGGGCCTCCGACCTTCTCCAGAGACATCCAAATACCGAATAGCGGGAGCGAGATCGAGCGAGAAGAGAGAAACATGAGTGGGAGAGGGAAGGTGGTGTGCGTGACCGGTGCGTCCGGCTTCATTGCTTCCTGGCTCGTCAAGCTTCTCCTCCAGCGCGGATACACCGTGCACGCCACCGTCCGGGATCTTGGTCCGTCTCACTGTAATTTTGATGAATTTTTTGTGATTAAATTATACTGACCCTTCTGGAGGTTTGGGGTCGATATAGACTTCTATCCAACGTTTCAGAAAATATAGATAATCTCCTATCGTTATCTTTCCTTTATAAGCCTCCCTCGGTAGCCTAATTGGATCTTAAATATCTTATGTTCTCTATTGTTATTTTTTTATTCATTTTATTTTTAAAATTTTTCAAATTTGAAATTTTTATGTTTAATTAAATTATTATCAAATATTGAACTTGTGATAGTGATTAGAACTCATCCAAAGGAGCATGTTTATTAAAATCCAAGATATTTGTATATAATTTATCATATTTGGACTTTCAGATGGGCTATGCTTGGTTATGGTCATATATTCCAGTAGGCATGAATAGCCATGTAACATGATTGAGCTCTCAAAACTAGGGGCAGCAATCGGATCAGATAGCATTAGATACAGATTAAATCGAACGGAGGTTTGGTCAAAAATTCATCAACCTAAATCTGATCTATTTATTAAATAGGTCAAATATTCAAATTTGAACCCAATCTGTTTATCAAATAAGTCATCCGATATAATTTATATAATCTATTTATTAAACAAGCCAAATCATATTAAATGGGTTAAACAAGTTAATCAGATTATATTAAATAGGTTAAATAAATTTTAAATATATTAAATAGATTTTAAATTGATCAAATGGATCAGATTTTAACTCCACCCAATTATTAGATGGGTTAAAATGGGTTAAATGAGTCAAAATTTAAACCTAAACCTAATCTATTTAATAAAAAGGTTCAAATGGGTTGATCCATTTGCGACCTAAATCCATTTTTATCAAATCCAAACCTATTTAAAGTTGATTATTCGCAAGTCAAGTTGACGAGTTGAGTCATAAAATTTTCCCCTTACTCGAAACCCCAAACTCATAAATTATACACACATATTTGGGATTTTGATAAGCATATATACTCCTTTGGATAAGTTTTAATCATTATCACAAGTCCGATAATTGGAAAAATTTGGTTAAACATAAATATTTGAAGTTTGCGAAAAATTCAAACAACAATGGAATAAAAGAAGCAATAAGAATAAAGAATATAAGATATTTTAAGACTCAACTATGATAGAGAGTGATGATGTTAGCAAGACTTAGCTTATTTAATAGAAAATAATGATAGGGGGTTATATGTTATGCACATAGCAAAAATTAAATAATGGAATGTATATTTCTGAAAATATTATGTGGGAATCTATAATTATCTCAAACCTCAAGGATGTCAACATAATTTATTCTTTTTCTTTTTTAGGGGTTTGACAATAGCTATTTTGTATCCCGCTTTTCCTCTTTCCTCTTTAGGAGTTACACATAAGAAGTGATGGGATGCTCCAATTAGTGTTATACAGCATGACACCTATTCTCATTTCATTGATTATTTTGAATAATTATGCTTATTATGATTCATCTCTTTCCGTGCTAAGATTTGTTGAATAGTCCTTTAGCCTAATTGCCTGTTTACATTAGCTTATAGCCTTTAAGCCATGATTATGGTTGGATGGATCTTTTACCTTGTGTTTAAGCCTCAAATTAAGGGGTTTTAATTGATTTTTAAGTTTTAATGATTGTTATATATGATTTTTTCTTTGATATATTTTTCCCATTAATCACTATTTGACTCATTGTGCTAACATTAGTTATTCACATTTTTGACTTATTTTGTAGTATTTGCATGAAAGATATTTTGCAACTCATTATGTAAACATTGACTAATCATATTCTTAACTCTCTCCAGTATAAGTTTAAAGTTATTTGCAGCATTTGAATGTTGTTGGGCTTCTTATAAGAATGATCTTTTTTTTTTTTTTCAGTTGAGGTAGATTGAGGATGATGTTGATTTCTAGTTAAAAATTTATAAATTTGAAGAAGAGCTTCTGCTTTTCACTTAAATAATAACATATTTTGCTATGTGATGTTTCTTTTAGTCTTTCCTCTAAATCCGCCTCTATTTGACTGACGCATGGAACATGAAATCCTAAATTTTTGTATTCTTTGTTTTGGATATTTCTTTTTGTTCTACCACTTTTGTCTGAATATCTCTTTCTATTATTTTTTTTAATGTATTAGGGAGAAAAGGGTGATGTTCTGATCATCATCAATTTTTTTTGCAAAATTCATTGATTGATCTATATCAAGCATTCATGCCACCACTTGACTTATAATACAACATTAGCTAGATTTGAAATTTTGTAGAAAATTGATTTTTGCCTCTCATCTTATAATCTTTTATGTCATGTTTATTAGCTGATTCGAAGAAAACCGAGCATTTATGTGCCTTGGAAGGAGCTAATGAAAGACTACACCTATTTAAAGCAAACTTGTTGGAAGAGGGCTCTTTTGATTCAGTAGTCAAGGGGTGCGAGGGTGTATTTCATACAGCATCTCCTTGCTATGGAAATGCCATAGATCCACAGGTTCATATGGTTATCTGTTATAGAATATTATTATTATTCCATAGGTTTAATTTTTGTCACCAATATATTGTTTAGATTGTTCCTAACTTACTGGTCTTATAGAACAAAAATAGTATCATCATAACTTCATGATTTTTTTTAAACAATATTTGTTGGTATTGAGCAACCATTGGAGTAAATGCAATCTTTATGTGAAGTTACAATTGAGACAGCAATCTCATATATGCACTTAATACAAGTATTTTAAGACTTAGTTGGATCAGCCGGGTCTACTTGTTTGATTGACCACCTACTAGCTATGGTGGGTTAAGTTAAAATCTGTATTGAGCTAATATCCATTCGATCTAATTAATAAACTAAACAGCTCAACTATTTGAACCACCCAAGTCAGCAACTCATTTGACTCGAATTAGGCCATGGAGAAAAATTACAACCCTCTATTTCCCTAAAGCTCAATTTGATGATCTCTCCTCTTCTTCTTGATTGAGGAAATGAGAGCAAAAGTTCACTAATTACTGTATAGAACTGATGGTCCTCTTTGTTGTTCTTCTTTTCATTGACTAAGGTGTTTCCACTATGGAGGTTGAGATGATGGGAGAAAGAGCTAGTTGAGGTAACTCAACTGAAAGGATGGATGTCGCATCAAAACTGAGATAAGGAAGTGAGGAGGTCAAAGGAGAGAGGTTGAAGCGTCAACCTTAGAGTTTTAACAATGAGGCCAATTGGTTTGGGGGGGGGTAGGGAAGGGAGCATGGCAATAGTACAATAGGAGATCATGATAGTGTTGAGTATGATAAGACAACATTTGAGTAATTTAAGATGGTAGTTGGCACCAAGCATGGCTAGGGGAGCAATAGAGGATTGGAGAGGTTACGTTTAAAGAAGTGAAGGGCAAAGGGCTCAAATAGCTGAGGAATGGATAGTTTGTTATCTCTCATTGAACCTTTGTTCCACCATGGTTGAACCTGTGGCCTACGACCACACCTAGAATGGGCATCTAGGTCACCAGGTTCAAAGCACTATTTAATAATACTAAATATTCTTTAATATCATGGTTTACATGATCGGTTCGGCACTCATACTGGTGCCATGCTAGTACAATATTAGTACGAGTGAGTTCGAGTACGTTTAATAATACAGATAGAGTGCTACTGGTACACTATGCTTGATATTGGACAGTGTGGCCGATATGGCAAAGTTGCTTGATATGACATGGTTAATAGATGAAACATTCATTGTATAATATGCACAGTAGTTTTCCAACAATATCACAATATCAACAAACATAGGTATGTTCAAAATTATAGATCCATGCTCCAGCATTTGGAAAGTTAGATGCCATAAGATAGCAAAGCAATCTACACCTTACGAGGTAAAATAATGATATTATTTATTAGCAGTTATATTTCACTTATAAGTTATCAAGTTAAAATACCATTTAAACCTTGATAATATTTTTAATCTTCTCGTGGTACTCATATGGTATATTTACATTGTATGCCTTGATCCATATTAAATGTTAGATTATTAATTGTACAATATCTGATACTAAGTCACTTGGGCATCTACATAAGCTCTCAAGCTTGGGCTAGTCTATTGTCTAGGATTGCCTCAACTAAGGAACCCTATATGTGAAGATATCTAAACTCCCTAGTACAATTCTAATTGGTAATTACTAATTTTTCCTCAACCCAACTATGACCAACAGACACTAATCATATGACTATTCTAAAGATATTAAGGAATCCAGAGCTATACTATTGATGGACTTCTAAAATCACTAAAAAAACTAAGGGGAAGAAAAGAGAAGAAAGATGCACTCATTATTGGGTTGCATCTCATTATATACAAACTGATCCTAAGTTTTGGGCATGTGTTACTCATTTTCATTTTTTATATTTTTTTATTATGCATTTGAGTCTAGATTTTTTTGCATGTTTGCAACTTAGATCCAAATATATGCACAATATTGTGATGCGCAATAAAATGAGCCTTGTCATATAATCCATATAGTTCTTACATATATGGATTATACCTGGTGTCTTTATTCACTCGATGCTGCTTTCATATATGGCCACTTTTTCTCCATTGGATAATAAGATCCAGCAGAGATTAACTTTTTGCCTGTGTGCTGCAATGTTGTGTTTCTAACTCCATATTTCATGCTTATTGCAACAAGTTTTCTTCTCTTTCGTATGTGTGTTATAGTATCTTACCATACACAATCTTCTTACCTTCTTTTCTTGGTTTTTGTCCATGTGTCTTCATGATATTCTTTATTTTTGCTATCCCAAATGATGGCACATTATAACTTTTTTAACAGCTTTGCCTTTTGATCTTACCTTTAGGCAGAGTTAATTGACCCAGCAGTGAAAGGGACACTCAATGTTCTCAGTTCCTGCGTCAAAACTCCTTCTATTAAAAGGGTGGTTGTGACATCATCCACGGTTGCTGTTGAATATAATGGAAGACCACGAACACCTGATGTTGTAGTTGATGAGACATGGTTTTCAAGTGCAGAGTTTTGTAAGCAGGCAAAGGTATGATCTAATACTTTACGCATGTCCGCCCCCTTTCCTTAGAATACACATCATCTTTCAGTGTTCATTTTTCTGTTTGAATCATACTTGGAGGGAGACAACCTGGAGGTTTTATGATCAAATATGGTTGCAACATGAATTTCCTAACATATGCAAGCATGAAGAATAGCCAGTTCTTCAATTATTTTTGTTCTTGTTCTTTTTTACAATATTCCATGAAGAAATTTTTTATTTTTGTAGGGTATTCATCAGAGAATACAATAAAATCTTATAAGAGATATCCTATTT